>NC_056727.1:1207419412-1207626912 GCF_019279795.1 Protopterus annectens
TACTGCACTAGTTCCTGAATGCCATGTCAGTACATGTCGGTGATCATGTATATTTCCCCAATTCCCGTGAGGTATTGGCCAGCAATATGTGTCTCTTCCAGCAAATAGCGGAATACCCTGAGGTAGTGGGTGCAATTGACTGCACGCACATACACATCAAAGCACCAGCAGGTGAGCGGGGTAGGGCCTACATCAACTGCAAGGGCTTCCACTCCATCAACTGCCAGGTTATGCTATCTTCCCTGTAACAACGTTGTACACAGAGGGAACGCAGTGCAGTCTCCGAAATAAACTTTTAATGTATATTAAATACAGACAGATAAAACATTACCTTGCTTAAGCAAGCATACAGAGTTAAGCGCTTTCACCTACTGAATGTAGGCTTCCTCAGAACTGTGCTTTAACGTTTGCAAAGTGTATAAATAACTTTTTTTGGCGCCATTTTTTATAAGCAGCCCTCAAAGTTATATTACTCATTTAAAAATATGTTACTCACTTATAATGTAAAAAAACAGAAATAATAAGTAAAAATCTATATATATTTTATTTATATGTATGTTTTTTCTTCATATCTCATGACAACCATCAAAATTATAGCATCTGATATTCACTAATCACATTTCAAAAAATCTTAAATATATTGTTTGTATGTACCTGTATGTTCTGGTAGATTGATAATAATGCATATTGTGCAGTTAAAACATTTTCCTAACTAGTCACTAATATCCTTAGTAGATTCAAATAAATTTTATCTTCTAGAAGCTCCATGAGTTAATATGGGTTTTAAAGATATATTGTCGTTAACCCTGGTGTGGTTGATGCATCCGTATACAGTTGCCACCACACCTCCTTATAACTTAACATATCCTTCATACAGCCTCCTCTAGGGTTATGTTTAATCTGCTCCAATATTGCAAATTTAAACTTATATTCTTCACCGTATTTTTCTATATGTCTGTATAAAGCATTATTTTTGTCCTTTCTTCTTACACTGTACATATGATCATAAATTCTCCTTTTTAAAGCTCTCTCTGTTTTTCCTATATAGTATCCACTGCATACTGTGCACTTAGCCATATATATGACAAAACTAGTACTACAATTCCCCTTCCTAAACTTAATTTTACTTTTGTTGATGTTTTCCAATACTAGTTCCCGTGACTCCATAATATCACCACACTGATTTCAATGACCACATTTCTTAGTCGCATTTAACCCATTATCTCTAATGTAGTTCTGAACTCCTGTAGTTCCTTTCTCCAATAGCTTCTTTAAATTGTATCCCATTTTGTATACAAATAACAGTTTCTCTCCTACACATTTGACTAGACTGTTGTCCACTATAAATATTTTCCAGAATGATACCATAATGTTCTTAATCTGATGTACAAAAGGTGTGTATTCCAAGATACAAGCACGTTGGTATCTAACTGTGCTATTGTCTGTATCTACAACAGTATGAGATTCAATGGTTTGCTCTTTGCTTCCTAACAGTGGGGTGTATTTCTTTCCCCATTGTTCAGTGACATATTGCTTTACATCCCTCATCATCATTGCATCATAATTCCTTTCTTCAAATAATTTTGTAACATAATCCATTTCCTTTTTCATTTCATTGAATCTTGAAGTCATCCGGGCACCCTTATACATTGCCTCTTGTATATATTGTATAATAATTTTTTAGGGTGGTTACTAGTATATAGTAAGTAATCATTAGAAAAGGTATTCTTTCGATATATAGCTGATTTAAAACCCTTACTATCATGTGATATAAATGTGTCCAAATATGCAATACCATTATAACTCATAGAATGAGTGAACCTTAAAAATTCACTACTAGTGTTAATAAAAGTAATAAATTTGTTTAACTCATCTTTTTTACCCTTCCATAATATATAGATGTCATCTAAAAATCTAGTATAATATATTACCTGTTTGAAGAGAATGTTTGGAAATAAGACCTTCTCTTCCCAGTTTAACATAACTAGATTGGTGTATATAGGTGCACTAGCTGATCCCATTGCTACACCATTGTTTTGCCGATAGTATTCACCTTCAAAATAAATGTAGTTATGTTCCAATACAAGCGACATACAGTCCATAATTAAACAAACATGATGCCACTCTATGTTTGTATGTTTGCTTATGCTTTCACAAAACATCTCCAGTCCCAATAGTTTGGGAATACATGAATATAAGTCGATGACATCTATAGTTACATAATAAATAAGGTCACTACAGTCTATATGTATAGGGAAATTGATCAAAAAATCCCAGGAATCCTTTATTAAATGTGGGATGTGACTATACATATTTTTTAGCCAAGTGTCCACAGCTACTCCTAAAGGGAATGTTTTGGCTAAACTACCTGACACTATAGGTCTAAAAGGGGGGTCTCTTACACTTTTGTGTACCTTCGGTATACCAACTAGTGTAGCTAGTACTGGATGTTTTACCTTGATGAAATTGTATACATCTGTATTGATTCTATTGTCTATCCAAAATTCTTCTATGTAAGAATCTATTCTATGATATGCTATGTTGATTTCATTGAGTGACACTGTTTCATAATTTCCTGATTGGGTCAATAGACAAAACAGTTTGTTAACATATTCCAACTTGTCATATAGTACCACCCCTCCCCCTTTGGCCGGTTTCATTATACGTATGTCTTTGTCTCCCCTAAATTTTGTAAGTGTTTCTCTCTCCTTCATAGTCAAATTGTCTTTTTTGACCTTCATTCTTGTTTTGTTCTTTAATTTATAAACTTCCCTTATCACATGTTTTTCGAACATCTCAACTTTTGGATTCATTAGTGGAACATAAATACTTTTGTTTTTTAATCTATTATTTACTTCCACTGTGTCCTTACTTACTACTTGGTCTTCATTCTGGAACATAATAGCTAGATAAGTTTCCTAGTGAACAATTTCACTTCACTTAAGTGGTCCACAAGATCGAATGGGGGTGTCGGGATGAATTTCATTCCTTTAGAAAGCAAATCAAAATGATTTTTATTAATTGTTAAATTTGTATAATTGTAGATTTTAAAGTTGTTAAGGATATGAGTTACTTCATCCACTTTTATATAATTATTATCACTATTAGTTTGAATCTGAATAGTGTTTGTCGTATGGAGTTAATGGTGGAATAAGGGAGCAGGGCTGTGTTAACATCAAGTCACCGATAGGTACAGCGGATGCACCAACTAAACGGAGGTGTACTAGTGGCACTAAAGGTACCAACAGTGCTGAAGGAGAGCGTAGAGGCAAGGAAGCTGCGCCAGTGACTATCTCTGCAGAACCATTCCACAACTCACGTAAAGAAAAGTGTAAAGAATCTGCACTTTTAGCAAAGGGAGATACATTAATTGGGCAACCAAAAGCATCTAACAAGAAAAGTGAAATCGATCTTTCAGTGACACATTTTCCTAGCTTATTAAGGGAAAGTTTGAATTTGAACTCCACTGATATAACTTTTGACTTTTCCTTATACGAATACGAGGATGATGAAGAAGCTCTACGTATAGGAACAAAATCCAAGAGAGTTTTACCTGAAAGAACTTATTCCAATGTGGTGGAGAGAACAACAAAAGAAAAAGGTACTGTTTTTTCACCTGTCAGTGCTATTAACAAATTGAGTGACAAGTCACCAGCTGACAAAGCAGTGATTAATGATGGACGACTGAAAACATTTTTTTCCAATAATTTTAACTTTAACAATTATGATAAAGTTAGAGAATGACCTAGAAGTACAGTTCTCACGAATGGGACACTAAAGGATATGATATATTTACTTGGAAAGAAGTTGAATGTGATTAATGGTATTAAAATAGAAAATGGTTATTTGCATGAATGTCTGATTTTGAAAATAGCACCTAAGGGTCTTCGGTTCTTCAAACATCCTATGGGTGTAGAATTAACTAAACAAAATATAGAAGTATTCAATCAATTTTTTGATGAATGTGGTTATAGATTTATGAATATGTTGATAAAATTTAACGATGAAAAATTATCACAATTAATTGTAGAGGTTGAGGAACTCAATGGTCACATTGTTAATGATTTGATGTTTAAACAATGGGAAATTTTGTATGTGAAACAGTTCCAGACAGCTGATAAGAAAACAAAAATGGGATATGATAAGAAGTGTGTTAAATTGAATAGGGACATATCCCAATACAAGGAGAATAAAGCATATTTGTGGAAAATGGATAACATTGAACAAGGGACAGATAATAGTAATAGACAGACAGGGGTCAAATTCAATAGGGCAAGGTACGACAATACAGAAGGCTACGAAGGCAATACGAACTACAGACAAAATTTTCAAAGGACGTGGAACCCCCAGTATTGGAAAAGAAAACCTGTGAGAGGGACAGGGAATTATTACCCCAAGAATCAACAGAAAAGATTTTGAAGGGGACAAAGGATAGACCAGGTCCTACATCAGCATTTAATACGACAAACACTATTCAGATTCAAACTAATAGTGATAATAATTATATAAAAGTGGATGGAGTAACTCATATCCTTAACAACTTTAAAATCTACAATTATACAAATTTAACAAATAATAAAAATCATTTTGATTTGCTATCTAAAGGAATGAAATTCATCCCGACACCCCCATTCGATCTTGTGGACCACTTAAGTGAAGTGAAATTGTTCACTAGGAAACTTAATCTAGCTATTATGTTCCAGAATGAAGACCAAGTAGTAAGTAAGGACACAGTGGAAGTAAATAATAGATTAAAAAACAAAAGTATTTATGTTCCACTAATGAATCCAAAAGTTGAGATGTTCGAAAAACATGTGATAAGGGAAGTTTATAAATTAAAGAACAAAACAAGAATGAAGGTCAAAAAAGACAATTTGACTATGAAGGAGAGAGAAACACTTACAAAATTTAGGGGAGACAAAGGCATACGTATAATGAAACCGGACAAAGGGGGAGGGGTGGTACTATATGACAAGTTGGAATATGTTAACAAACTATTTTGTCTATTGACCCAATCAGGAAATTATGAAACAGTATCACTCAACGAAATCAACATAGCATATCATAGAATAGATTCTTAGTAATGAAAAACACTGCAAGATTCACCACCAGGAAACATAAAATAACTTGTTTTATTCACAAAACGGACAGACAAGCGCTTTCACGTACTGATGTACGTTTCATCAGATCTTAACACAATATAATGCTTCATCCATTTATATATACACATAAAACAAATTAAGTGCAATCAATTAATTAATTATGCAATCTAGTACTCAAACAACTAAGAAATTTTCACAACCAAGCAAAAAACTTCTTAAAAAGACAACATCAATGTCAGATTCAAACATCATAAATAAATAGAACAATCAAAAAATCCAAAGAAAATAAAAACATTTTAAAATACTTTAAGACAGTCCTATAACATACGTACATCTCTTGCCCACAAAAGCACAATATTACTCAAGAAATGGCAAGATTTAAACATTAATCTTGGCTTTAGTTACATTCATTTGTTACTTGAATACTTTTCTCCCATTGAACTAGAGCTACAGAAGAAGGTAGAAGCACTTTGTGTAGATCTGTATGAACGCTTTACTTCTGATTTTTATGTGAGGAAGTTAGAAAGTGTTCAATCTCAAATCAACATCTACAGTGAGAAGTTAAAGTTTACTAAACAATGTAAACTTTGTAGGGACCATAATGATTTTGCTTTGGGCAACATTTTTGTTTGGCTGAGAATACATAATGGTTCTTATTCAAGTACTACCATGGTTACGGAAGTAGGGGCGTATAATGTCAACACGTCAACAGAGTGTGCTTTGACGCGGCCTAATCGGAATGATGAGTATCGAGAATCTGAGGGTACCTCTGCCATTACTTCTGCAGATAAATCTTCGAATGACATGTCAAGTAGTTCCATTTTGTGAATAAAACGAGTTATTTTATGTTTCCTGGTGGTGAATCTTGCAGTGTTTTTCATTACTATTGTTCTTCGTTTGACTGTGAGATTCTTTTGGGACTGTATGGTAATTTCATATATATAGAATAGATTCTTACATTGAAGAATTTTGGATAGACAATAGAATCAATACAGATGTATACAATTTCATCAAGGTAAAACATCCAGTACTAGCTACACTAGTTGGTATACCGAAGGTACACAAAAGTGTAAGAGACCCCCCTTTTAGACCTATAGTGTCAGGTAGTTTAGCCAAAACATTCCCTTTAGGAGTAGCTGTGGACACTTGGCTAAAAAATACATATAGTCACATCCCACACTTAATAAAGGATTCCTGGGATTTTTTGATCAATTTCCCTATACATAGAGACTGTAGTGACCTTATTTATGTAACTATAGATGTCATCGACTTATATTCATGTATTCCCAAACTATTGGGACTGGAGATGTTTTGTGAAAGCATAAGCAAACATACAAACATAGAGTGGCATCATGTTTGTTTAATTATGGACTGTATGTCGCTTGTATTGGAACATAACTACATTTATTTTGAAGGTGAATACTATCGGCAAAACAATGATGTAGCAATGGGATCAGCCAGTGCACCTATATACGCCAATCTAGTTATGTTAAACTGGGAAGAGAAGGTCTTATTTCCAAACATTCTCTTCAAACAGGTAATATACATTATATTAGATTTTTAGATGACATCTATATATTATGGAAGGGTAGAAAAGATGAGTTAAACAAATTTATTACTTTTATTAACACTAGTAGTGAATTTTTAAGGTTCGCTCATTCTATGAGTTATAATGGTATTGCATATTTGGACACATTTATATCACATGATAGTAAGGGTTTTAAATCAGCTATATATCGAAAGAATACCTTTTCTAACGATTACTTACAATATACTAGTAACCACCCTAAAAAATTATTATACAATATATACAAGGGGCAATGTATAAGGGTAGCCCGGATGACTTCAGGATTCAATGAAATGAAAAAGGAAATGGATTATGTTACAAAATTATTTGAAGAAAGGAATTATGATGCAATGATGATGAGGGATGTAAAGCAATATGTCACTGAACAATGGGGAAAGAAATACACCCCACTGTTAGGAAGCAAAGAGCAAACCATTGAATCTCATACTGTTGTAGATACAGACAATAGCACAGTTAGATACCAACGTGCTTGTATCTTGGAATACACACCTTTTGTACATCAGATTAAGAACATTATGGTATCATTCTGGAAAATATTTATAGTGGACAACAGTCTAGTCAAATGTGTAGGAGAGAAACCGTTATTTGTATACAAAATGGGATACAATTTAAAGAAGCTATTGGAGAAAGGAACTACAGGAGTTCAGAACTATATTAGAGATAATGGGTTAAATGCGACTAAGAAATGTGGTCATTGCAATCAGTGTGGTGATATTATGGAGTCACGGGAACTAGTATTGGAAAACATCAACAAAAGTAAAATTAAGTTTAGGAAGGGGAATTGTAGTACTAGTTTTGTCATATATATGGCTAAGTGCACAGTATGCAGTGGATACTATATAGGAAAAACAGAGAGAGCTTTAAAAAGGAGAATTTATGATCATATGTACAGTGTAAGAAGAAAGGACAAAAATAATGCTTTATACAGACATATAGAAAAATACGGTGAAGAACATAAGTTTAAATTTGCAATATTGGAGCAGATTAAACATAACCCTAGAGGAGGCTGTATGAAGGAAATGTTAAGTTATAAGGAGGTGTGGTGGCAACTGTATACGGATGCATCAACCACACCAGGGTTAACGACAATATATCTTTAAAACCCATATTAATTCATGGAGCTTCTAAAAGATAAAATTTATTTGAATCTACTAAGGATATTAGTTACTAGTTAGAAAAATGTTTTAACTGCACAATATGCATTATTATCAATCTACCAGAACATACAGGTACATACAAACAATATATTTAAGATTTTTTGAAATGTGATTAGTGAATATCAGATGCTATAATTTTGATGGTTGTCATGAGATATGAAGAAAAAACATACATATAAATAAAATATATATAGATTTTTACTTATTATTTATTAATGTAGTAAAATGTATTTTGAGAATTGTCTTTTTATATAGAATTTTAATTATCATCTTTAAATAGAACTTTTAATAGATTAAGCAGGTTATTTATTTCAATCAAGTTGGTGCATTTTTTCTGTTTTTTTACATTATAAGTGAGTAACATATTTTTAAATGAGTAATATAACTTTAAGGGCTGCTTGTAAAAAATGGCGCCAAAAAAGTTATTTATACACTTTGCAAACATTAAAGCACAGTTCTGAGGAAGCCTACATTCAGTAAGTGAAAGCGCTTAACTCTGTATGCTTGCTTAGGCAAGGTAATGTTTTATCTGTCTGTATTTAATATACATTAAAAGTTTATTTTGGAGACTGCACTGCGTTCCATCTGTGTATAACGTTGTTACAGGGAAGATAGCGCAGTTGTGGAATTCAACTGCCAGGTTGTGTGTGATGCCCAGGGCATAATACTGAATGTGTGTGCTAGCTGCCCTGGAAGCTACCACGATTCCCATATCTGGCATCTGACGCAGCTGTACCAGACATTTGCCAATGGGGACATCCCTGATGGTCACCTAGTAGGGGATGCTGGATACGCACTGGAGCCGTGGCTGATGACACCCATCAGAAATGCACACACACCTGAACAAGAACTTCATAATGAGGCACACGCACAAGCACGAAATGTAATTGAGCGTGTGTTTGGGATGCTCAAGTCATGGTTCCAGTGCCTGGACACATCTGGTGGAGCCTTGCAGTACTCACCAACTAGATGTACCCAAATTGTCATGGTATGTGCCATGCTGCACAATATGATCCTGCGAAAACAGCTGCAGCAGGAATAGAATGGGGCAGGGCCAAACAGCCCCCCACCATTGCCAAGGCCTGCACAGGCACAGCGTGACTCGGAGGAGGAACAACCTGAGCCTGCCCCAGTGGGCAGAAGGAGGTGTGCCCAGTATGCCTTGGCCTTGGCAAAGAGGCAACGCATAGCCCATACACTGGCTAAGTAGGAACCCTGGAAATGATACCTCTCTCTGACTCACACATAAAATAAAAGGGATGCCTAACTTGACACTACCTGTTTCCACACATGTATAGGGAGTGTACTATGTGCATCTGACACAGGCAGCCCTGCAGCACCACCTGAGGCATGATTGCCATGTTTTAAGCAATATAAAGCAGTGCTAAGCGGCTTTTACCACTATTTTGTATATGTAAACAAAATTAATGCTCATATCTGCTTTACTGTTCTTTAAGCAGTCTGGTCTTCCCAGCATGAAAATAAAAAGCAGTGATAGGGCTCGAACCCAGGATACTGTGCACTATAGTCACAGTACTGAACCACTAAGCCATGACAGCATTTCACTGGCACAGCCACAGCAGGACAATTGTACACTAATGCAAACACAAAGAAATGCTGTAGCATGCCCCTAAAGAGGCATATGGGTAACCTCCCCCACAGGCCTATGCAGACAGAGAACAGCAGGCCAGGCTGTGTGATGTGGGTTGGGTAGGCTATGAAGTTGCAATCTAATATACGTGACAGTGGACGCTAAGACATGTAGTACATTAGTATGCCTCAAGCCAGTACGATAGGCAACAGTACAGACTGAAATGGAGTACCTTACATAGCAGTGCAGGCCTAGCAAATGTGTATAAGTGTCAGGTGAACCACTCATCCTATGTACACCCACAGTAACAATCAGGTGTGCCCCTGAGTAGAAATGTACAAAGAATAGCTGTCCCCCCTGTATGTAGAAATTTTGATAAGTCTATGCAAAGTGTCTCATGGAAGCCCTGCAGGCACAGCATGATCCCTGTTGATTTAGGACACAAAGGTGAGCCCTGCTGTAAAAATACAACTTGATTTTCCACACACGTATAGTATGAATGTCTATAGCGGCCATGCTCACAAACTTCAACAAATGTAGTGGATTTCATTCAACATCACACTGAAAGGTCATACTGGGCATGCTCACACACTTAGGCTAAATATGGAGGTGATAATAAGGAATCTATGGAGAAATGTGGTTAGTCATCTCTACTTCCAGAAACACATTCATAAAGTGCTCAGAAAATCATGCTATGTGTTCACACAACCTGCCAAGGTCTGTGCATGTAGGTCAAAGGTGGTTCCCTCTACTCATCAGTCATCAGACCCATTAGAGAGTACCACAACACACTTGCGATGAATCCGACTAGGCACCGTTAGCAGCTGGAAAGACCACTGAAGTACCTCAACAAGAGGATTACTGGCCTCAGACAGTTGCCCCATGCAACAAGACTGAATTTAACCCAATCTGTACACATACTGTCTACTCAGGAGATCTCTGCACAACAGACAGGTCCATGTCATGCAACACTCAGATCTGTTCTGAGTTACAGCTCAATGGCACTAAATAAACAGACCCAACTGATATTGTCAACATCCTGGCAGATAGGATCAGTGTTAACTTTAACTGCCTCTCACCCATGAAAGAGCACATCACTATAATGGAAGACTGCAAAGTTGCTGTCATCACAGCTGCACAGGTAAAAAACACTCTCCAAAGCCAGTATCACAGCAGCCATGGGACCAGATAACCTCCCAGGCTGTGTTCTACACAAACCACAGAATGAACAGGCACCACACCGACATACCATGTTCAGTCATAGCCACACCTCAGGCTTTGTGCCAGCTGAATGGTGCACAGCGACAGTTATCCCACTACACAAGGGTGGAGACACCACGGACCCCAGGAACTAGCGCCCCATTAGCCTGATGAGCCTGCCCTTCAAGGCCATGGAATGTATCATCATACAACTTATAAAAAATACAGTTGTAATCCCCAAACCCTGGACCACAACCATGTTGGGTTTGTAAAATGCAGATCATGTCTCCTAAACCTGAGAGATGACATTGAAGCAGTCACCAGAACCGTAGACAAGGGTAAGGTGGTTCGCACAGCTATGTAGATCCTGCGACAGCTTGCAACACCACCCCACACCCTGTAAATATAGATAAACCCACTAAATGAGGTATAAATTGCTATGTCACAAGATGGGTTGCCAACAGGGTTACTGACAGAACACACACTGTGAAAGTAGCAGACTCCATGTATGACTTTGGACCAGTGACAAGTGCAGTACCACAGGGTCCAGTCCTGGGTCTTGTCCTGTTTAGTATCTACTACTCTGAAGTAAACTTTAACATGGAAGGTCTGTGGCTACTGAAGTTTCCAGATGACTGCAAACTAGGAGCCATAATCGTAAACATTAAAGATGTGGACATCCTACAAAAGGGCCTCACTGAGACAGATGGCTGTTGTCAAAGCCATGGGCTCAAACTCAGTGCCAAAATGTGCATTGTCAGCCCCTTTGTTAAAAACTCTGTAGCCATGAACTACAACATAGGTGGTAGTATACTTAACACTGAAAGTGTGACAAGAGCCCTTTTGTCACAGGTGGACAGTGGACACAACTGTGATAATCACATCCCCACAGTAGTCAGGAAATCCCCCTATGTGGCACACCTCATCACAAAAGGTGTCTCATGCTGAATAGAAGAGGACATTGTTCCCCTCTACTCATCACTCACTAGAACTATAATAGAGTACAATGCCCCTTTTGCTATGTACCTCACAAGACAACTACAACAACTGGAAAGCTTGCAGCAATACCTCACAAAGAGCATTAGCGGCCTGAAATACATGCCATACACAAACCATCTCAAAATGCTCCAGTCTTATTCCCTTGCATATCACCTGCAAGTGCAGCTAAAATTGGGCAAAGCTGCTTATCAGATTGTAGCCTGCTACAGATCACCTACTTTGTCTCAGGAACCTCACTCAGTAGTCCTGAGAACAGTGAAAAATACAAAGGTCCTATCAAACACAATTATATGAGGAGATTACAACTACCCAAACAGTGAGTGGGAGAATTACTTGTGTACTACGTCCTTTGCCCAATGTTTCCTAGAGTTTAAAAATTCTTAACACCCTGGAACAGCTGGTCATCACGCCCACTAGAGGTGACAACATACTGGACCTGATCATCACCAACATGGGGTACCAGTGTACCACAACAGAGATAAACCCCTCGCTGGTAATATCAGATCATAAAGTAATCACACTGGACATCCACATCCTGCCCCCCCCCAGTCAATGAAACCACTGTGAAGACATTTTCAGAAGCAAACTGCACACTTCCCAAGACCAAAGTGGAAAGTTCCAAAGCCCCCTTGCTATAGGATAATGCCATACAATCTGCCGAATAATTTACAAGTGCATCCTATGAGCATCTGCAGGGATGCATTGATCGAGACATCCCAAATAAAACCAAGATGCACTCCTCCAAAAATAAGAAACCAATCTGGTGGTCGTTGCCCATAAATAAGCTAGACAACAGCAGGAGGAAACGAACACATGATAGAGCAAACTTCACAAAAGGAAAGGCATCACTGATCATAATTAGGAAGAAACAATGATCGCTCATAAAATAATCCAAGGCCAGTTTCTAAAGACAAATAGCCAAGGAATGTAAGAATAACAACCACAAAGCCTTCGTTAGCTATACCAGACATGTAGGTGGCAACTTCCAAATATGCTGTCAGCTACTGAAAAATGGCAAGAAATACACTGAACCAACGTACATTGCCACCATCCTGGGGGACAGGTTCAGTGCAAACTCCCCCCATCACCCCAAAAGGGCCTGTGTCCATTCCAGAAGAATGAAGAGCCCCAGACTTCATGGACATGCAGGTAAAGACAGCCCTCTCCAAAGTGAAGAACACAGCATCAATGGGACTGGATGGTGTCCCAGGCTGCGTCTTACACAATCCCCAAAAAGAACTACACCATCACCTACATTCACTGTCCAGACTCAATCGTACCACAGGCTATGTACCCAAAGAATGGCATACACCAACAGTCATCCAGCTCCACAAAGGGGGTGCCACAACAGAACCTAGAAACCATTGCCCTATAGGTCTACCCAGCCTGGTCTGCAAAGCTATGGAGCAAATTATCATGGAACCCTTAAACAGAGACATTGGGGACCTCCAGACACTGGACTCTACCCAACTTGGCCTTGATAAAGGCAGATCCTGCCTTCTAAACCTAGTTGACTTATTTGAAACAGTTACCAAGGACATAGATGGAGGTGAAAGTAGTCCACACAGCCCACCTGGACCTCTATAAGGACTTTCTACACCATTCCCCACTCTGTCATCATGGACAAGCTTACCAGCTTGAACATTAACAGCTATGTCACAGGATGGGTGGCCAAGTGGCTCACAGATCAGACACACATGTTCAGGGTTGCGGGTGCCATGTCCGACTCTAAACCAGTCACAAATGGCATCACACAGGTCTTGGTCCTGGGACCCCACCTGTTCAGTAGATACTGCTCAGAGGTACAGGCAAGCATGGGAGGAGTATGGCTGAACAGGTTTGCAGATGACTGCTAACTGTGGTCCATAATCGACTCTATGGCTGACACAAACATCCTCCAGAAGGGACTTACAGAGACAGATACCTGGTGTCAAAACAATGCCCTCAAGCAGAATGCCAAAGAATGCATAGTCATCCCCTTTGGATAAAACAAAGTGCACACAAATTACCACATAGGTGGTAATCCGGTATGTATGGAGAAAGTCATTATGGCCCTGGGGACACAGGTAGATAGTAAACTCTCCTTTGATCATCACATGGCCAAAGTGTTTAGACATTCCTTCTATGTAGCCCACCTAATGTCACCCACTTTCTCAAGTCTGATGATGTCACCATCCTACAAATATACCTGTGGAAAAAAACACTCCCAGTAATGTGTATAGTGCATTGTGTTAATGCATACTCCTCTAGTATTGCAAAGTAATTAGGTAGGGGTTTGAATCCTGCAGTTGATAAGTTTGTGTGTGTGATCTCCTTGGAGAGGAGCAACCATTTTGTAGAGTAGTAAAACACCTTAAAAGTGGTATACAAATCTTTGTCAAGTCTGATGATGTCACCATCCTACAAATATACCTGTGGAAACAAGAGCACCTAGTAATGTGTATAGTGCGTTGTGGTAATGCATCCTTCTCTAGTATCATGAAGTAGTTAGGTAAGGGTTTGAATCCTGCACTTGACAAGTGTGTGATCTCCTTGGAGTGGAGCAACCTTTTTGGAGAGTAGTAAAACACCTTAAAAGTGGTATACAAATCTTTGTCAAGTCTGATGATGTCACCATCCTACAAATATACCTGTGGAAAAGAGAACTCCTACTAATGTATATAGTGTGTCATGTTGATACATACTCGTCTAGTATCTTGAAGTAGTTAGGTAGGGGTTTGAATCCTGCACTTGACAAGTGCGTGTATTTTTATGTGATCTCCTTGGAGAAAAGCAACCTTTTTGGAGAGTAGTAAAACACCTTAAAATGTGGTATACAAATCTTTGTCAAGTCTGATGATGTCACCATCCTACAAATATACCTGTGGAAAAAAGAGCTCCCCGTAATGTGTATAGTGTGTCATGTTAATGCATACTCTTCTAGTATCATCAGGTAGGGGTTTAAATCTTGTACTTGTCAAGTGTTCATGTGTGATCTCCTTGGAGAGGAGCAACCTTTTTGGAGAGTAGTAAAACACCTTAAAAGTGGTATACAAATCTTTCTCAAGTCTGATGATGTCACCATCCTACAAACATACCTGTGGAAAAGAAAACTCCCAATAATGTGTATAGCATGTCATTTTAATGGGTACTCCTCTAGTATCAGGAAGTAGGTAGGTAGTGGTTTGAATCCTGCACTTGACAAGTGTGTGTGTGTGTGTGTGTGTGTGTGTGTGTGTGTGTGTGTGTGTGTGTGTGATCTCCTTAGAGAAGAGCAGCCTTTCTGGAGAGTAGTAAAACACCTTAAAAGTGGTATACAAATCTTTGTCAAGTCCAATGATGTCCCCATCCTACAAATATACCTGTGGAAAAGAGAAATCACAGTAATATGTGCAGCGCGTCGTATTAATGTGTACTCCTCTAGTATCATGAAGTAGTTAGATAGGGGTTTGAAGCCTGCACTTGGTGAGTGTGTGTGTGTGCTCTATGTGTGTGACACTGTTGGTCAATGGGTTGTGGGTTTTGATTTTACTACTGTATGACATACCGGTATGACAACAGTATGTGCATTGCACGTCAGGTAGCTGTGTGGCAAATACATATACGTACATGTGACCTCAATTATTTCATAGGTGGGAACCCTGCTTTCTCTATGAACACATCTGTCATCTTTGCCAGAGTGTGCTGCCACTTTCCAGACCTTAGGTCACATCTGTATGCTTGTGACAAGGCCAGCCACTGCAATGATCCCTAGCCTAGGTCATCCGTGTCACACACACTCATTACGGTTTCCATTGAATTGTGTGAGTGAAGGTTTATGGCTGTGGTATATTATAGACTTGTTCAAATGCAGCAAAGTTTGTCAATGATGGCTATTCATTATAGGTGTACAACAACCTTTGTGGATATGCATGCAGACCCTTTATTGCTTATGTGATCCAGCAAAGGATTTCTAAATACCTTTGGAAATGTGATTACCAAAGTAGAGATGATGTAACACTTGGCTGCATGTACACATCGGTACCTGTTCAACATGTTGGTGGCTACTACCTATGTGGTACTGTGGGGAAACTATATTTTGTAAAGGTGGATGACTATGCTCTGGTTGGCTTATAGCTTTACAGCATGGGTTTGACAACAGGTATCTGTCTGTATGATACCCTTGTGGAGGATGTGTGTGTCATCTGGAGAATGCATTATAGGCCACAGTATGCATTTCCAGACATGGACGGACATATCCCTACTGTGATTGCTTGTACCTAAGAGAGCTATATGGCAAACAGGAGTGGTCTCAGGAATGGGTGCAGGTGAATACCACTGGTTACTGGCATAGTATAGTACCTGAAGGATCCAAATGTTACTGTGTGTCCTACATCTGTGTGTCAGTTGTCAAGACATCATCTAATGATTGTTTATGGTCAGGCTGTTGATGTTATGTATACTACCAAAATGCAAAACAATGAAAGATAGTAACAGTATCACCCACAGCACAGTATCAAACCATGTCATACACACGTGTACTCAAATTCCAAAATGTGTGTAGTACAATGCATACTGGCCACCAATAGAAACTATGGAGTGTTACTGTGTAACACAGGGCATGTCACCCTGCCCATGTGTCCACTATGCACGTACATGCAGACAGTGCACCTCCACCATGTTCACAAATGTACACCTGCAACTCTGTGCTACACACATCCCACACATACTGTCCACTCTCTAACACATGCTGCCAATACTACACACATCAGCCAAGTGGCACGTGGGCGGACAATACACTATTGGAACTAACACTGGTGTAAACAATACTACGTTGACAATCATAGCTGTAATGCATCATGCCTGCTCAGCTACACCTTCAAGGATATCATTACATTCTACTGCTGACAACATGCTAACATTGCTATACTGCTGTAAAGTCACCCTGTGCATCAGCACCATGGTAGCCTGTTCCTGCATGAATGTTACAGATGACAGGAGGTGGCACAGGTTTCATCATATGCACAGGGTGTGTTTTTGGTTTGCAGAGGCCTACATTGAGCCATACAATCGACATGCATGTGTGTGTGTGTGTGTGTGTGTGTGTGTGTGTGTGTGTGTGTGTGTGTGTGTGTGTGTGTGTGTGTGTGTGTGTGTGTGTGTTTGTGGGCCAATTGTACTGCTATGGGCCAATTTTAATGTAATGTGTGCGGGTATGTGTTGGCCCTAGGTGTCTGTTTTTTGTGTGTGTGTGTTGCATGCACACAGTTCCACCATGTGGCTGTCATACATGGGGATTTGTGGGACAGCCACAGACTGTACCTGCCAGGCTTTGCAGATTACTGTCTCTGGCCATGGACACGGTACCTGTGACTGGCAGGTGTGCTACTCACAGTATCAGGTACTAAGCCAGAATGGGTACTATCCTCAGAGGTGGACAGATGTACACTGGACCTAGGTTCCTGCTGGGACTGTCCAGAGCCACGTGCACGTGGTCTTCTAGGATGGTCTATGGACACCCTCCCCCAACATTGCTGGGGCTGGTACTGGCACTACTGGAGCGGCTGTGACTTGAGGGACATTCGTGATGACTGCCAGCTGCTGATGTTGCTGGCATACATCCACTTCAATGTCTCAACTGTCCCACACTGTCCTGACACATGAACATGACATTGCGGAGGACATCTAATGTCTCACCCCAATGTCTATCAGTGACCTCAGTGTAATTATGGATGGCACCTGCTAGGTCATGGATACTGTCAGTTACAGCGATGTTATGTGCCCTCTGTGCCCTTAGTCCCTGTCTGGTGTACTGTTCCATATGTGCCTGTGCCTCCATGACAGCCTGGAACATGTGTGAGGTTGTAAGACATGTGGCACGTCTGCCAGGGGCATGATGAGCAGCAGTTCTCAGACGAGAACCCCTGGACATCTGCCTATGTGGTAGCCTTCCAGACATCTGGGTATGGCTGCTGTGTCAGGATGCATGTGCCATAAATACCACACTGTCCTGGCCAATGTCAACTGTACACTGTCCCTCAGCTAAGGGCATTGGTGATGGATGTATTGGCAGTATGACTGTGTGCATGGATGGGGTGGAAACCTGTGTTCTGTCGATTGGTGGCCCAACGACAGACCCTGCCAAACATGCCTGTGCCTCAACACATCTATGCTCATCATCACTATTTTGCTGAGTAACATCAGGTTCCCTGCTGCAGTGAACCAGCCCATCCTCAGCACCTGTAAAAGGAAGACAGGAAACACACTTTACGACCTGTACATGATGTCATGCTCACATGAACACATGCACATATGAACACATGCACACATGCACACAAATACACTCACACACACACACACACACACACACACACACACACACACACACACACACAAACACATGCACACACGCACACACGCACACACACACACACACACACGCACACATGCACACACACACACACAAACACACACAACCAGCAATCCAGAACATTCTCAATAGCGGTTGATGGTGGGGTTAAGTATCACAAGCCAAACAGTCATATCACATGTGTCAGCATGCAAGATGTGTGTTGCTCAACAGCATGCAGTGCGGGTGTAGATAGCCCTTGATAATAACAGTATACATGGCTCTGATGCATGTGTGTTGTTGTTCAATGATTGGCCTCACCCTAGAACACAATGTGTACATGGACACAACATTGCTGTGCAAGTATTGAAAGCTCAGCAATGTCCTCTGCACCATCACTCACAGGTATACATACCATGGCTGCATGTGTATCTGTGTGTCACATAGATATCCATTTCTGATTAGAGCGTCTGTGTCTTTAGCAGATAATTGTGGACACAGGTTTAGCACATGCATGCTATGTATACACACAGGATGAGTGGTGCATGTATACCTGATTGAATACCATTGCTCAACATAGCCATTGTACAGTGGTTATGGTGAGTGTAGGACATATTGTGTACATGCCAGTGCCAGCCATGACATGGCATGCTACAACACAACTGCAACATTAAACATCGCACATACCCAATGTGTGTCATGTGACCTATACACTCCATAGCATTACAAGACATATATGTGTCACTTTGCACAAATGGTGATTGCTATGCATATTGTGTATAGGTGCATATGTTTGCACACACACAACAGTGAGGTGCATAGCAATGAATGCTATGTGTAGTACTGTGGTTACTGTAACTGGATAGGGTGTAGTACCATGAGCCAGCATCATGCAGCATCATGTGGTCACTCAAGGCTACTAATGTGTGCCAGACCAGCACCTAACTTGCTGTACCTGAACTACAGTACTATGGCTAAATTCACCATTTCACAACCAGTTGTTACATGGGTTTGTAAGGTGCCTAATAGGGAGCATTGCCTAACATGAATGTGTTATGTGCTGTAGAGTGTCACACAGCCCCATGATAGGCCTCTACCCCTCAGGTATATTATGTGTGCTGTGTGGATGACATTTGGGATACTGGAGTGTGACCTTACAGCGGGTGTCTGAATACGCCATGTGTAGCATATTAACGTGTACTGCGTATGATAATGTTGTGTATGTTGTGTGCATGTGTATCGACCTTGCCTATCCAATGTCCACTACAGTTTTGCCACACTTGTGTGGGATGCTCTGTGTATTGCATGTGTTTGAGGCAGCTACACACGTTACTGGGATGTGCATAGTCTCACAGCAAACATGCACAGCATGCATTCTGTGTAGGTGTGTTACATGTACATGTCCTACACCTCACCTATGACATGCGCATATATCATGCAATATTAAATGTAGAATACACTCACCAGCATGGGTCTGCTGCCTTGCTGTCACACCAGAGGGACCTACAAGGATATGAGATAGTTTGTCAGTGGCAACAACTGTGGCATTGCTACTGTGGGTTTGCAATCTTACAGTAGTACAATGGTTGACAGTCACAGGCCTACAGATTATGTTCCAGATTATCAGTATTGCACAACACCAGGCTCCACATCTTTTAACTACACAGTACGCATCTCACATATGCATGATCTACCAGTAGAGGTAACAGTAGTCTACAGATATGCCATGTTACCTGCATGCTCCGTGTCAACTTGCTGGGTGTCTCCGGACTCCATGATGATACATGTTTGCTGTTGTTGTTGTTGGCCAGGAGCCACCAGGCTCAGGAGCAGCTCCTCCACTCTGGTGAGGGGGGGATGGATGGCTACCCCACCACCTGTGGCAAGCTGTTGTCTATAGACATCAGACGTACACTGCCAGACATGTCTAAGTAAATCATTGCAGTAATGGCATACCTGTTCATATGTCCAGTTATGCATGCTTATGTCATTTACCTGATGGACAACATCTTGCCACAGTACAGTCCGCTCATGCTGGTCCTGGCTGGTTCTTGAGAACAGCAGGGCATAGTGCAGAACCAAGCTGGTTGTGATCTGCTCCTCCTCATCTGGGCTGTATGTGGGAGTGCAATGGCACGCCATGACCCTGGAAGACAATGAAACAATATGTGTGAGCAAGTCATGTGGCACACTTAACATTCTAAAGTACAGATATCACTAAACTGCCATATATAGCAACCTAGTGGGCTGTCAGAGGATACACACTTTCAATACCACATAGTGCTCATACCTCAACTGCCTGACAGTGCCTGGCATGCCCTATATATCAAACCATGTTCTGCACAGAAACAAAGCGAAACCAGTATGTAAGACTATACAACCGTACATGTCACACTGTATGCGACACAATGCACCACCTAGCCACAGGAGGTATATATCAAGCTAATGCATAATGAAATATGCCATCCATTGCAATGATTGTAAAGTCCACTTACAGTATTACCAGTATACCACACTAGTTGGTGGCAAATCCCTGCCTAAGATATGTGCACATTCATTAGTATAGGTGACATACTGCTGTATTAGACTATACATGTTGCTAGATATGCACTTATATCCTGTAACACACATATGACCGAGGGCATGTTGCAGGCATACCCCCACACACATCACACATACATACAAGACACAAAGGTATGGCAACCCAGATGAGCTTTACCTGTGTACCATACAGTACTGTGTGTCAGTACTTACAAAACATTATGCCTGAGGTATGTAATCTGTGAGGACTACAGGGAACACACATAACAATATTTCCAAGTTATGTGGACATACACCCCAGTACACACCAAGGGAATATGTCAGACCGTATGCCATACTGCTTTTTCTGCCCAGCAATATCATACACATCTTTTGCTGGGATCAGAGCTAGGACACAAAATAGCATGACGGAAACAGTTTCCTAAGCTATCACACATTGACAGAACCTCGACACATTCACCAACACATTCACCATCACACTCAGTCAACCTCACATAGCAATTATTACAACAAGTACATGTGGGTGTGTATCAGTTCATAGGTAGGTAATAGGCTATTGGCCCTAGGGCCAATAGAAGCATAGCCATATGCTACCCTGGCCTTTAACACACATGTAATCTAATTTCACGTGCCCCTGTCCAGCAGAGCCACAGAGGTGATTCCAGGTGTGTATTTCCTATCTCCCATCCAATCATCAGGATTATTCATGATGACTGCTAATGAGGAACTTGGTTTGCTATTGATAGGTGGTTTGTTCCAGAGTATGGGATGTCTCTGTGATAGGAATCTATCCCTCCAGCATGTTCTGTCCATTGAGGTGACAAGGTTTAGGTCCCTATAGTGTGTAGCTGGTAGGGATTGTGATCTGTTTACGTGGAGCATGTCCAACAGCTCTGGGTTTGACATAGCTTTTTATGTTAGGCAGAGGTCACCTCTGGGTAGGTGGTATGCAACACAGTCTAGCTGTGGTTTTGTGAGACGGTCTGCATAGGGCATCTGTTTGAGGCCGGTATTACTCTTTGTGATGTATGTCTGTGGCCTTTCCAGTTGCAGTAGATGTCTTGTGAAGTACATATCACATGGGTCATTGTACTCTATAATGGGTTTTATGTGTGATGTGTAGAGGGGAACACTGACTTATATTTCCCTGGATGACGCACCTTTTGTGAGGAGGTGTGCCACGTAGACAGATTACATGACTAGTGTGGCACTGTGGTTATCAAAGGGGAGACTACTGTCCACCTGTGACCCATGGTCTCATCACATTTTTGGTGTTAAGTAGACTACCACCTATGTGGTAGTTCATGGGTACGGAGGTTTAGCCAGAAGGGATGCCAATGCAGTTTCAACATTGAGCTTGAGTCCATGGTTTTGTCACCAGGCATCTGTCACAGTAAATATGACCCTGTCTCTCTCTCTCTCTCTCTCTATATATATATATATATATATATATATATATATATATATATATATATATACACACATACATATTAACATCCATTGGTGTACATATAGATATACATATAGGCACATATACAGTCCACCTTTCATGGTGGGAATATCAATTATGCAAAGGTTGTGAGGTATACAGTTATGTAATAATATTGCACAGTGTTGTGTGGAATGCATTGAAGGTGTTCTCAAGTCATGTAGCTTTAGCAGGCCTCACTGGCTGCAACACTGCAAACCTGACAAATCATACCCACAGCATTTTACCACCACATGTCATATACCAGCACTGTATGCTGTCTTGTTTGCCACACACTACAACCTACATAGAAATATGCATATAACAGCCTTCACCAACATATATATGTCCACCCTTCACAAACAGTTGCAGTACGTCCCTTGCTCTATGCACATCTGCAAATGCTAATATATCTAACACAGACTGATCTCTCCATATGTGTGTGCCATACACACACACGGTCCACACTGTTGCAAGTCCGTGGACCTCACGGCTGACCTGTTGGGCCTTGCTGCAACATGAACAGGTGTCACATGTGAGCACACAGTAATATTAGAGGGTGTATACATAGCTGCAAATGCTAGATTAGCATACTAGCCTGGTACAGCTGTTGCCAATGATAAGCTACACGTTAATATGACTATCATGCATTTGTTACTCTGTCACATCCATGTTTAAATAACTGTATGCGCTACTCCCCCAAACAGACATTGTACACACTACTGTACAGAACACAGGTAACATGGATCAGATGTTTGACATTTAATGCTGAACTACATATGTCACAGTCATATCCCACTGCACACAGCTACACATTGATTTCTCCATGGCAGTAGTTATGGAGGGCATCTGTGCATAGATATGTACTGCTGCCACATATGGATGATTCAAAGTATGTAGAGTACTCTTCAAAAACATCTACTACATGCCAGTAAATACATATCTGTTACATACCTTTCCTTTGTACATGTTTGTATATGTCAGTTCCATGTGTTTTGTATACATTTTTTTTTAATATAATTTTTTTTTAATTTTTTTTTGTTAATATATATTTTTTTTAAATATTTTTTTCTGTTGCTGTTGTTGTAGCTGTCGGTGTCTGTCTGTCTGTCTGTGTCTCTCTCTCTCTCCCTCTCTCTCTCTCCATAGCTACAATGGAATGATTGCATGTGTGGACAGCAAGTACAGCCTGCTTTTATAGGTATCTGCACATGTGCATGTGATGGCCTCTGCACCAATTGGTGGCCACCATTTGGTAATTGCATGCAGCCTGCTGTGTGGTAATTGCAGTACTCACTGTCATAGCAACCCAGTGCTATAAATTGCTAGGTCAGGTACACGTAGCCCTTTTAGTTTTCCAAAGTGGGGCCCATGCTTGTTTGCTGTGGACACCGTTGTGTAAGTCAGAAGGTTGGTATACTTCTTATATCTGAAGCTAGGGGTGTAGCCAGTGATTTTAATGTTGTACTAAGACCTGAATGTTGCCACTTCCAGTACACAGTTGTCAGTGTAGAATTGTACTCACCCCTATAAATGCTAGCACAAGATACATGGGAGTATGTAGTTTCTTTTCTACTTATACATTTAGCTGCCATACATACATAGTTATTGAGATGTATTCATTTGGCACATGAACTGTTTGTGAACTGCTATACTGTGAATATTAATGTACTCACTTCTGCACAGTTGGTGCTTTTTTATTGTTGACATTAGCACAGGATGCTCATGAAAACTGGACAGTTCCAGTACTGAGTATCCTTGCTGGACCCTGAACACACAGGTATTTTGTACGTTTGGGTGGGGATTGTCCTGCTATGATACTGTGTGGGGGTTGTAAAGTGCTGCTGTAACATTATTTACTGCTAGAATGTCTGGTTCGGTTATCACAGTCATGTAATGCAATTCCACAACAACTGCTGGTAAAGTTCCACAGAACAGGTTTTGTATTATGGCATTCCTATCTTTCCTTTACATTCAGTCATTATGATGCATGATATATCTATTTCAGCAACAACCTGCTGTATATCTATTGTGGCTTAGTGGTACTTCATGCAGTCTAGTGTGTCCAGGGTTCGAGACTGACAGAGGTGTTTTATTTTGCTGCTGAGCAGAACAAGGGCCCTCACATGCAGGATGACTAAGGCACTTTTAAGCAGTTGTAAGCGGGTTTGCGCGGGTTTGAGTGAAGCTTAGCAATACTTAGCTAAGCACACACAAGAGCACACTCGCGCAAACCTGCTAACTACTGCTTAAAAGTGCTTACTCCTGCTAACCCCCGTGCTCATTTCTTTGAAAGAAAAGAAAATGGGGAGACAGGAAAGTGGTGAAAAAGGGGCACAAAGAGGGAAAGACAGTAGGGAAAACAGCTTGGGATGTGCAGGATAGGTGTAGGGAAGGTCCATAGCTGCCCATTTCTTTAACAGCAACAGCTGTGCATATGCTAGTAATTTGGAGGGAAATTTGAAACCTTCCACCCCTGAGAGAGGGGTGAGGACAACGAAGTATGTTGTACTGCCAATTAAATTTCAGTTTATGTGTCCATCGGACATGTGTGCAAAATGGGCAGCTATGTATGGGGCGTAATTTTTTTGGGTGCAGATTGCCCTTTTTTTTCAGGTGAGAGTGGAATGTGGGGCAGGGGAAGTAGGTATATTTGGGGAGGTAGATTGGGGGGGTAAACAGACAAGACAAACAAGATGCATACAGAGGTGGAATATGACACATGATGGGTGAACAACATTGACAGGGAAGGATGTTTGGAAATCGCAAGCCCATGAGCCCACAGATGGCAACAGTGGAACTGAGATCCCCACCCATGGGCAGTCACCACTGCACCTTCAAAGCCCAGAGGGTGGCTGTGTTGGGGGCTGCATAGGAGGGGCAGGCTCACCCATGAGTCACGTCACACGTGCCTCAAACTGGTGTAGAGGATCAGCGACTGAATGCTCGATCTCCCTACACACCAGAGCACAGACCATTTGGAGTGTGATAGGTGACCCTCCTCCAGCCATGCTTGCAGGGGGGATGAGCCCTATCCCCTGCAGTGCTTCCACCCAAAGGTGGCACAGGGCCAATGGAGGAGGAGGTCCTGGGCTGGGCACCAGACCTACTGGTGCTAGGTGCCATTGCCAGCTGAGGTGGGACAGGTGGGTCGGCTGGGACCGGCCTTCCCATACGTTCTATGTTTAGGAGGATTTAATGACAATATGGGTTGGTAACAGCCAACAGCATTCCAAATTAGTTGTAACAGCATGCAGTAATATTCCCATTAACCCAACACACCAGAGTTCCAACAGTTGAACAGCAAGCATAACACATGCATATATAGAACAACAGTGGACATTCCAATAGCATGCAGGATTGATTGGTGGCAACAGGCCACCAAGATTGTGGTATCTGAACAGGGCACATGCATCAAAGTAAATGCAGATATTTATAAACCAATAGGACATATGTCCCAACAAATGTTTTGAGATTACACATACACATTGAGGTGTGGAATTGCATTGTTTATGCACATACAGTAGGGTGTAAAAAGATACATCCATTAACAGCTTATATGTACTTATAGTTTGCACTACATTCCTATTGACTGCAGGTATATATCCCCTACATGTATTATTACACTAGGCAATATCCGTTAAATTGTGAAATGGGTTTTGCTAGTTCCTTATATACCTGACCTGTATCTAACATACAAACTGTCCAGGATGCAGATGTTACTGCTTCATATTTATATATTTTATTTATATTTATATATATCTACATATCTGGATGTGTTCAGGTGACATTATCAGTTATATTTTAACAGCCCCCTACATTTCTATCAGCACACTGACATTTCTGGGGAACACCATAACAAGCTACTCATGTGCCAGATTTACCTATACATGCCAGCCATGAACCAACAGTTGAGGACTGTATATATGCTTAACAGCTACTGGCACTCCCTTCATCCACTTTCTATGGGCCTACCCAAGTGTGGGTTGACAGCACTTAATACAACAGTACTATTTCTATAATGCAAGAGTACAACAACATTTCGAAGAAAGTGACATGGACACACTCAAGGAATTATACCTTTATTAATTACATTACACACTTTTCTAGAGGCTCTCTCATTTATTTGATATATCAGTGCATACAGAAGACTCATTCAAGACATATTATACCTTCATTAATGGGTTACAACACTCTTTTTCAGGCTCTCTCTCACTTATTTTATATAACAGTACATGCAGAGATGTTATTCAAGACTTATTATACCTTTATTATTAGGCTACAACACTTTTTTTCAGGCTGTCTCACTTATTTTATATAACAATACATGCAGAATAATTACTAACCTGCCTGGTGGCGCAGCCTTAGCAGCCTATCTGCATAGGCTTGCTGATTTGCAGCACGGACACCTGCAGCTGTGAAGTAAATGAAGTGATATTGAGACATACCTATCCATAATATAGACTACGATAGTAATTCATACATAATTCATTCCATGGCTACCTACTCAGTAGTGGGGCATTTTCCATCACACGGGTCTCCTGTATCCACTGGTTTAGTCGGTCCTCCTTGCATTTCTTCAGGTCTGAGTAGTGGTGTCTGACCTGCTCACCAGTCCGAGGGACACCTGTGGCACTGGTGAGATCATGTGCGTGACGGTTCCAGGCTTCCGCTTTGTATTCCGTACCCTGGAACTGGCCCTGCAGGAGTCTGGCATCATGATTATGGATGAGTAGCCAAATCATCAATTTTGACTTCTCAATGCCCCACCATTGCACTTGGAAGCGAGATCCCTGTCCAACACCAGCCATGCTGCCTGCAGATGGGAGCTACAACCAGTTATGGCAAGTATTCCCGCCTATGGAGCTTAAATATGCCTCATTTCCCACACTTATTTGTGATTGGCTGGTTTTGAAAATTCTCAGCTGAAAGCACACCTGCTTAGCACTGGGTAAAATTTCATTAATATGTATATGTGTGTTGACATTGCATGAATATCAAAAGCTGTCATGGCTTAGTGGTTCAGTACTGTGATTATGGTGCACAGTATCCTGGGTTTGAGGCCTGTCATTGCTTTTTATTTTACTACTGGCCAGATCGGCTAGGGGGTGTGGCTGTGTTTAGCCGACTTTGCTCAAATTTGCCCAATGTTGCTTGACGTTGCTCAACGTTGATCGACGTTGCCCGATGTTGTGCTAGTTAGCGCGGTGTGCAGCTACACGCAAACATGTTTTATTTGCACTTATTGGCACAATGCGCAGCTCCGCGCAAAGCCATTGCACTAGTTAAAGCAGTGCTAAGCTATGAGTATTTATACTTAAATGTGTTTAATACTGGTAAACTTTGCTTAGCAGTGCTTCACATTGCTTAAGATATGTTACTTAAGCATTCATCAGTATGCATAACCAATTCATCTTCTAATATATATATATAAAATATCGTTCACTACTACATAAGCCATTTCAATGCTTTTTACTAAAATTTAAAAGATAAATGTCAGGAATTATTTTTCTGTACCGGTTTCCTACAGAAAATAGAAGGGGGAGTGGTGGGACTCGAACCGGGAATGCCTCCTCTTTGTCCGAAGGCTCTACCACTACACTATTGCTATTTGGCTTAATTTGCATATAGGTTTCTTATTATCCTCTTCGAGCTCTAAACTGCTAACTGTAGCTAAGCAATGGGCAAACCCACGCAAACACAAGCAAATATGGGCAGCTATATCGGGAATAATAAAAAAAAGGAAAGTTTTACATTTTAGAATTGTACTGGGATTTAGAATGTGGGGGAGTGTAGTGTTGGGTATGTACACATTTGAGCGGACTTGCTCATTTTAGTTGACATTTGCAGATTGAGGGACTTGCAGGGGCGTGGATTTTTGGACTGCTCGGCAGTCTGACACGCCCCCTGCACTCGTGCACACTCTGTGTTAGCCTTAGATTTGAGTCAGCATGCCCTCATGAATATGCATGGTGCACTGACATCATCCTCTTAGACTGCAGTTTCCAAGTAAGACTTATTTAGTCTTAGACGGAGGATTAGTGAATCCCGGCCTATATCTCTCAGTTTGCTGGGAATGCTTCTAAGGATCTCACAGAGAGAACTGGGCATCATTGCTCAGGTTAGGAAAGTTCAGTCTGTTCTGCTTAGCTTAGTACCACAATGACCCTAACCAGGACACGTGGTTTAGAAAATAGATGATTGGATTAGGTCAAATGGACAGGTAGTTGCTAACTTTGGTCTTCTCATTTTTCTAAGAGAACACATCTACCTGTATTCTCCTATTTTTATGAAACATACCCTCCTCTCCTAGTTTGTTGGAAAATATTTTTTATATAAATTCACCAGTTCTTCCCCTCTCCTATTCTTCTGTACTCTAAGAATTCAAAGAGGAATCATACCAGGTCCCTTTGCTTTGTGCATTTGTGCATTTATAGAGTTCTTTCAAGACCCCTTCCTCTGTGAATGGCATAGGATCAGACCTTCTACTCTGAGCTTTGCTAAAAATTGTATTTAGTAAATCTCATTCCCTTTTTCTACCTTCAGGAAGATTGAATAGCAGGTTTTATGTTACAGTCATGCTTTTTTTGCAACTCTACTCTGACAATCTCTATATTTTTATTACACTCTAGTAAGCTTCCATTTTTTCTTGGTATGTGCGTTTGTGGACAGATGTACAGAGTTACCAGGAGTAAGTATAACTGTCCACTACCAGGTGTAGGTCATCAGTTGTGTTAACAGATGTGTGTCAAATGCGTTTCTTTACAAACTTGAAAAAGATTTTAGAATGTGGTAACATTCACACGATCACTTTGATATTCTTCCTAAAGCAGTACTGGCATCAGACAGCAGGGCAGATTTATTGCTCACATTTCTATTACTTTCTTTTCTGGCCCCTTGTGCCTTGACCACTAAGCTCATCCATTGATTTTCTTTCCATTTCTGCAGGCTGTAATTACATTACTGGTGAGGAAAGGAGATGCAAGAAGTGGGCTATCATGCTTATAGGGGTCTTATTTTTGCATATGTACCTAGCTTGCCCCATATGTTGCCTTGGCCATCATGCACTGATACAGGGGAAAATGTCCACCAGTGAATTATCTAATGGGATATACTCCATAACACTCAAACTCCTTCCTCTACATAGGATTAGTAAGCCGATAATTCATAGGTTTGTACTAGGCTAACTACCCTTGTGGGCCATTTTAAGCCTAGCCAGTTACCCCATGTGAGACTCAAAACCTGTACCTTGTGTCTGCAAGGTGAATGCCTTAAGCATTATGCCAACCTCCCACCAGATGAGCACGCCCTTCACATCCCTAGTTGGTTCTTCCAACTTCAGGGCTACTTATATCCTTGACAAATTTGTTACAGTCAAGGCTACATCCTCTATGCCACAAAGGCATAATTTTTATTGTTGGCATTTAAGGCTGACTGTGCCATACCATAAGTACCAGCAGTGAAATAAAACTATAAAACGTGTCACACACAACAGTACACAAGTCTTTTTGGACTTTTTTTAAAGATTACCTCTCATATAGATTTCCATTTTAGATATGGGAATCAAAGACGTTTTTACTTTTAAAAATAATGCATGTTAAGCAGAGAGTAAAAAACAATGCTTCTGAGGATTTCCAAAAACTGACATTAGGATAACGATATGTTGTTGTTGTTGTTGTTGTTGTATCTTTCAGCTTTTCCCAGTTAGGGGTCACCACAGCGGAACTCCGGTCCGCTAATGTTTGTCAGTTGATTTTTATGCACCGAGTTGCCAGCCCTGACGCACAACCTTCAACGAAGGCACGCCCATTCACGCATGTCTCTACAGAGAAGACGCTTTAGCTGAGAATCGAACAGGACAACGTCTTACTGTGAGGCGACAACACTACGATATGTAATCATCTTTATTTTTAGGAAGGAACAGATTGCAATTTAATGTTGCAGTTTCTATGGCCTCACCAGATGTTCAGGACAGAACACAGATAGGACTTTTATAGTGGTTGTGCATTGTTATGCTGTACACTGCAATTCAAAGACCAGAATTTTGGATTGTTATCTGGGCTTTACAAACACTTTGTCAGTTTTTACCTTACTCGTGGTACAGCACACCTATTTGAGAAAATTGAAATATATCTGCTTCAGCAAACATTTGTACAGCAAAATACAGGCAGAACTGCCAGTGCCACTGGGAAGCCTGCAGGCTTAGGCAAATGGCAGAAGGAGACAGAAATATATATGTGGGAGGTATTAAATGGCTACTTTGATCCTTTTACAACAGTAACAGCTTGCAAATGAAGCCAACAAGCTGCCTACTACTGCCACTGAAAATGCCACATAATCAGGAAGTGAATGTATTTAAGATAGTAAGTTCAGAGGGGAAAAAGGACAGGATATGAACACCTATTTATAAAGATGTGGTTTAGTTACTATCTTCCCATGAATGACTCCTTTCAAATTCTACACACTTCACACAGCTACAGAGAACACAGTGCCCACTGTTTTCCTAGAAAACACAAATGATTTGTCTTCTTATACACAAGTTTTCTTTGGATGGAGACAGCAGCAGCAATGCTTTTGATATGACTCACATGTACCTCTGACTATGCAGCATATTGCCATCTTCAGGCTGCTGCATGTGTTTATTTTTCTGTCTTTTCAGGAGACAGACATGAATCACAGGACTGTCAGTAAACACTTACAAAAACCTTGGCTGGAATTCATAAACGCCACCTATGTCGAGCTAAGTTTGTTTGCGGTATGAGCAGTGATGGGCAGCGTGCTATTCAGAAAACATTGTAACATGATGCTGCAAGCTTTAAAACAGGGCTTAACAGAGATATATGCTAATAACAGTATAATGAACCATGTTGTATGTCAAAGAGGTAAAAATATGGTAGAGCTTTTCAGAAATGTATAAATAATGTGCAACCACTCTGCGCATGAGTCAGCACTGAATTCAGCCCTATGCTCACGTATAGCTCTCAAATGTCCCTGGTTTTCAGGGATGTCTCTGATTTTGACTCAAATTTTAGATCTGCCCCTCTTAAAACTAGCAACTGTTGAAGAAAAGGTGGTGAATTGCACTTAATGAATAATGGGAGCAATTAGAGTTGTAAACTTCGTTTAGCTCAGAAAATGTATATTCATTCACATTCTCTTGTTCTGTCAGTGTCCCAAGTTAATACTGGTAACATTTTAAAAGTGTCCTTGATTGTCCCTGGTTATTTCTGGATTTGTCCCTGATTCTGTTGATATTTGTCCCTAACTGGTTGAGAGATATGTCACATGCAGTCATTGGAAAATGTTAAAATATGTAAGGGGTTGCAGCAGCCATTGTAAACATGTCTCTGCAAGAGGCTCTGATAGTAGCTGCCAATGGAGTCAGAAGTTGCCCCAGAAGGTGTGGAGTCTTCAAACCATGCTGAAATTTTCTTCACTTCCATGAAATTGACATAATGGTCTGTTACAGGGTGGACAGGAGCATCATAAAGCAAATAGTAGACATGTGTTACCTTCATCTGCAGTTCTGTGGGAGTCATGGTGAATAATAAGGCATGTGGAGCTTTATACATTTTAGTTATGGAAGATAAGGGCTCACATAAATATAGTTATGTTATGTGGCCGGAACATTTCTCCCCAGGCCTCTGCTGAAAATGGGCTCTGTCCCAGTCATACTTTCCCAGTAAACAAATGTTAAATAAACAAATCCTTCGTGAATACAGTATTCTCTTTGCATAAGCCTAGAAATGCAGCCATATTAAAACAGGCCTATAGTTACATTTTAGATGGTACAAGGTTTAGCAACCAAGGTTAAGGAGGCATGTAAAACTGAGTAGGAAATTTACAAGAAACACTTTCAAACATAGAAATCAGTTAAGAAGTTCAGAGGAAAGAAGAGTTTTGAGTTCAGAGTTGTAAAAGTACAATCTAATTCAGACTTTAGCGCTACAGAAGTCTGAGTATTCAGTTTGCAATCTTCAACTACAGTTTGGTTCACTTCCATTATCACTGTTATTTGAAACAGTTTCAATAATATAAGGCTTGTTTGAGCTTACTGGATTACTTAATAGTTCCAGTCATATGCCTATATTTGCCTCCACTGTATGTTGCTAATTTCATTACTACATAATAAAGGCATCATACAGCAAATAGTCAGACCTTCTTTAGTTAAATCTGACCACAAATCAGTCATCTTTGAGTTGGCACTAACACCAGAACTCACAAAGGGTGAAGTCAGACTAAAAAACTTCACCAAGGCAAAACTATACATATATAAGTATAAATGCATTCAATCCCGGCCGGCAGCTGGAAGTGATAACTACACCAAAGCTTACACTAAAGCCCTGTAAAATCCCTTGCATAAGTGTATAGACTTGGCTGTACCAGAAAGAATCAAAGCCAGAGCCCCAAGTAAAAACAAGCTGCCATGCTGGACATCCAGCATTAACAAACTTTACAATAAATGCAAAAAGTTACTATCCAAGAAAACAAAGGCGAGGCCCCAACTATGAAAAAGCACCCTCTTCAGCCTCAACAGGCAAATGGGACATGTCAAATCCTATAAGGGCATCTTTGAGAAAAACTTATCAAGCACACGCAAAGATAACCATAATGCCTTTTAGAGCTACGTAAGTAGCCTAAAAGGTAGGACCCAAGCATGTGCTGAACTAGTGACTAACAGTATCACACACACTAACCCCACAGAGATAGCAAACCTGCTAGCAGATAGGTTTGGTGAAAATGTCACTCCCTTATTGTCGCTTGTCTGGTCAGGATAAAACAGAAGAACATTTGTGGGTTTATTTCAAGCAGCTTTATTACACACAAACACATCAGAAATGAGGCTTTGCAATTTAAACTTAATTAAACTTATAAACAGACTGACTATCACACTCATACAAGTTAGCACTCTGGCTGTTCTCTCAGAATGGCACTGCTGCCTGTACATGCTCACTATATATATGCATGTGCTACATCTGGAAATGCTTCTTAAAGGTACATACATACTCTCTGATCTACATTCTCCCTCTTTGAAAAATAGTCCTTACACGAAATGATAGTATTCAATTACATGCAATTTACAGAAATGATCTTTTTGACATGCAATTATACAGAACTAGTTATTTGACATGCAATCATACAAAATCAGACACATATAAAAAATTTGTCCAGGTTGCTGTGTATTTTACACTATGAAAATACAACCTGATCATGTACATAAAAGTCAAAATTGGATCTAGCAATGGGGACTGTCTTCAAGGAATGTTAAACTTTAGGAACATCTTCAGGAATGGAAACGGATACTGTGACACGTTCTTCGGTGTGAACATTGTCAGGGTTGCTCTGAGATCTAGAGTTTGTATCACAGGTATGATGCTGTGTGATATCATTTCTGACACAGGAAGAAGATGTCTGCAGTTTTTCCTGTACTCTCTACCCTCAGATTCCACTAAGTAGAATCTCGGCTCAGTACATATATCTCTCACTTGACCAATTCAATCAAAACTGTTTGCCGTTTGCATCCTCACTGTCTCTCCTTCTTTTAACGGATGAAGAAATGTGCTCATTTTATCATAGCTGGACTTCTGAGAGGAACGCTTTTTAAAAAGTTGGGCTTTGATTGCTCTGTTGTTTTTAGCACTTGGCACCAATAAACTAGAACTAATAGGCAAGGTTGTTCTGGTTTGCCTAGATAAAAGTATATGAGCAGGTGAGCCAATTAAGTTGTCATGGAGTATATTTCTGAGATTAAGTAAATTCAAGAAGATATCAGTATTATCATGCTTTGACCTCTCTAGTAATTGCTTTGCACGCTGTACTACACATTCAGCAAGGCCGTTTGTGGATATTCAGGACTACTAGTAACATGGCTAAAGTCCCACTCTTTAGCAAATCTCTGAAACAGTTAACTGGTAAACTGAGAACCATTGTCAGAAATAACTTTGTGTCGACTATCATGGACTGAGAAATGATGTTCCATCTTAGTAATAACAGCACTGAACATTAGGTTAGGTAGAAAATCTATCTCAAACCAGTTTGAATAAGAGTCTAGCAACACTAAGTAATACTGATTGTTCCACTCAAATATGTCAGTTCTACTGTTGACCAAGCTAGTTTAGGAATTTGGCCTAGCTGAGGTGGCTCTTTTTGCAAATGCGGTTTAGTATTGTTGCACAGTGAACAAAAACAAAGCACTTTATCAATGACTTGCACTAGAGAAGGCCAAAATACTAGTCCTCTTGCCCTTCTTTTGGTAGAGTCAGAACCTGGGTGGCCATGATGTAAAATCTGAATGTATTCTCACTGTAAGGAAGTAGGAGCAATAACTTTTGGACGTTTGAAAATGATACCATCTTCCATCAGCATGTCATCGCTGTATGGAAAGTAAGGTTGCACTTCTGGCGGTACACAAGATTGCTTTGATGGCCATCCTACATTGATGAAGTGGTTGAGCTTTTGCAAAATTGGATCAGTCTTTGTATGATCTCTCAGCTCATCAAGTCTCATGGAAGAAAATGTATGCACTTCCATAACATCAAAGTCAAAATTCTCTGCATCAAGCTGTTCCATAGTATTTCTGAGCAATCTGGATAAGATATCAGCCAGATAATTAAGTTTTTAAACCATTAACTATTTTAAATTATATTTTTGCAATATGAGCATCATTCTTTATAGTCTTGCTGGAGCTAAATGCATAGGCTTCTTTAAAATAGTGACAAGAGGTTGATGGTCAGTTTCTATTTGGATAGTTTGGGCAAAAATATAATTGTGGAACTTCGAACATGCAAACACAATTGCCAAAAGTTCTTTCTCAGTTTGAGCATACTGCATCTCGGTTTGGGTAAGAGTTCTAGATGCACAGGCAACAGGTCTGTCCTCTTGAAGAATAACTGCACCAAGACCGAACTTTGAAGCATCACAGAAAAGAGCTACTGGTTTGTGGACATCATAGTATCTTAATGTAGACGGGTTAGCAATTTGCTGTTTGAGGTTATCAAATGCTCTCTAATATTGTTCTAACCATGACCATGCAACATTTTGCATATCAGCTCTCTTAAAGGAGCTGATAAGTCACTAAAGTCAGGTATAAATTTGCTCAAATAGTTAACCATACCAAGAAAATGCTGTAAAGCTCAGACATTGTCTGCAGCTGACATTTCTAGAATGGCTGCTTTTTGGAAGGGTCTGGTCATAAGCCTGTACTGGTAAATAAATGACCTACATAAGTAACTTCTTGTAGTCTTAATTTGCACCTCAGAGGATTGAGCTTTAAGTTCACTTCACGCGCTCTGTCCAGAGCTTACCTGAGGTCTCTGTCATGCTCTGCTTCACCATTGCCTCCAGCTAGTAAATCATCAGCTATTATTGCACACGAGTAGCTGGAAAAAATGTGCTCCATCGCATGACAAAAGACGTCACTGGCAGAATTTATTCTAAAAGGCATCCTGAGGAATTTGTATCTACCAAATGGGGCATTGAATGTAGTCAGTAGTGAAGATTTGTGATCAAGCATTACTTGCCAAAATGAACTTTTTGGATCTAAGACAGAAAGAACAGTGGCATTTGGCATGAGGGCTGCAATCTCCTCCAATGTATGCACAGGATGACAAGGTTTTTTTAATGCTTTGTTCAAGTCTCTTGGGTTGAGGCATATTCTGAATTCATCTGAATTTCTCTTATGAGCAGCCACCATGGAAGACACCCATTCAGTTGGTTCTGTGACTGGACAAATCACACCTTGCTGCACCATTTTATCTAACTGGGCCTTGACTTTGTCCTGCATAGCTATTGGAAGTCTCCTTGCTGGTCTGACCACTGGACTGACCTCTGCATCTACTTTCATGGAGTACACAACTGGAAGCTTGCCTAGCTTGTCATCAAAAACTGTAAAAGTGTAGGGCTGCGCCAAACTTGTAAAAACACACAGATGTTGACACCAACCAACTTGAGAATTAGATCCAAAATGTGTAATCCACACGCTTTTATTAACAATTCAGGTCTCCGAAAAAAAGCACAAGCTGATAAAGCTGATAAAAGTTAAGCGGCTGCCAAGCGTTTTTTCGTTCAGATAAAATCAAACTTCATCAGACAAAGCTAGCATTAAAATCAGTTAGGGTTTAAATACACAGTCACAATAGTTCAACTTCTAATTATGCTGATTTAAAAGCGGCAAGGTCTAGAAACCAGTTTTACTACAGTAGCTAACAGTTTTAATGATTACACAAACTGTTATTATATTCTCCTGTCATGTGTATTAATATTAAGTTAATTCATTAAAACACATTGAATGACCTGAAAATATCTTTGTTTAACACATGTTTTATTCAATGTGAGCACTCAAAAAAGTGGACAAGTAATACAGACTATTAGTTATTAAAATATTCTCTTCTATAAAAACAATAAATAATAATAATAATAATAATAATAATAAATAATAAATATAATAATTACTATATATATTTTACTTAAATTTTATTGTAACATTTTATTGAATTACATTAATTAATATATATCAAATATATAACAATTAGTGATAAAATATCAAGATTAAAATAAATTTTGTCAGGTTGACATATGGTATGTATATAGTATAAATTAACTAATATAAAATATATGTAGTGTTACAAATGTCACCAGTAAAGTAAATTACACTGTTTATCTTAATAATAATTAGTCTGTATTACTTGTCCACTTTTTTGAGTGCTCACATTGTCAGTTATAGATTCACATGTAACCTGTTATATACTTATAGGTACATACCGATATTTTCAGGTTTATTTTAAATACAGATGACATTTATTAACATTCAATGTGTTTTAATGAATTAACTTTGTTGCAACTAGTTACATTGTAGTAAAACTGGTTTCCTAATCAGACCTGAACTGTACTTTTATCAGCTTTTGTCAGCTTGTGCATTAACTCAGAGACCTGAACTGTTAACAATAGCGTGTGGATACTTTTATCAGCTTGTGCTTTTTTTCGGAGACCTGAATTGTTAATAAAAGCGTGTGGATTACACATTTTGGATCTAATTCTCGAGTTGGTTGGTGTCAACATCTGTATGTTGTCATCAAAAACATCAGCATACTCTGAGAAAAATAGTATCACTGAAGCTGGAACTGGGACATGTGCTTACATGATGTAGTCCTTTAGTAAAAGAAAGCAGTTTCATTCTTAAACTGTCTCTGAGACCTAATAATGGCTGCACAGGTCTTCTAACCACATTGCAAGCTGTAACTCTTCCCAGGCGAATAGCATGAAAGCACTACTGAGCATTCGGTTTGAATCTCTTCACCTCCATAAGCAACAAGCTTCTCACAATTAACTAAATTAAGTTGCTCACCAGCTCTCACTTTAGAAAATGTTTCTGCTGACATTACATTACCATAACCAGTGTCTTCTTTGAGGTCCTTGGCTTACCATTGTTCAGGAGAGTAAAACATACTTCATTCTTTGCCAACAAATCTACTGCATTAACCTTTCCATCAACCACTGATATACCATCTGCATAGAAAGTGGGGTTGCAGCTTTCTATATGATCAATATGCTTTTTTGAGTAACCTTTCTTAATAACTGAATGAGGTTTGCTTGATTTACAAAACTTTTGAAAATGGTTCCGTGTTTTACACTTGTGGCATTGATGACCAAATGCTTAGCACTTCTCTGTTTTAGACTCATGGTTGGCACCACAATTATGACAGTTAACAATAATAGGTTCATAGGTAGGTACTAGGCTATCTGCCCAAGGGCATTTATAAGCCTAGCCAGAATGTGTTGGGTTTCGCCTCCCCTTTAGATTAGTTTCCTGAGCCTCTGTCCAGCAGGGCCATTGAAGTGATCCCAGGGGTAAATTTACGATTTCCCATCCACTCATCAAGATTTCTCTTGAAGGGAGTCAGTGAGGGGCTTTGCCTAACATAGATTAGGATTCGATTCCAGAGTGAGGGAAGTCTCTGGGACAGGAATCTATCCCTCCAGCATGTCCTATTTATTGCTATGCTGAGGTTTAAATCCCTAGAGTGTGTGGCTCTAAGAGATTTGGTTTTTTTGAGGTGGAGCATGTCCATTAATTCCTGGTTAGACATGGCCTTGTACATCAGGCAGAGATCACCTCTGAGTAGGCAGTAAGCAACCGAGTAGAGCTGGAGTTTCTTTAGTCGGGCTGCATAGAGCATCTGTTTTAGGCCTACGATCCTCTTGGTGAGGTACTTCTGTGGTCTTTCCAGCTGTTGCAGGTGTCGAGTAAGGTACATCCCAAATGGGGCATTGTATTCTATTATAGGCCTGATGAGCGATGAGTAGAGGGACACAATGACCTCTCTTGATCTAGATGTGAACCCTTTCATGATTAGGTGGGCTACATAAAAGGATTTTCTAACTACTTTGGCAATGTGTTTATCAAAGGAGAGATTGCTGTGTATTTGAGTCCCCAGATCCCTAATTACATCTTCTGTACTTAGTGGATTACCACCTATGTGGTAGTTCGTGGGCACTTTGTTTTTCCCAAAGGGGATGACTATGCACTTTTTGGCATTTAGCTTGAGGCCATGGTTCTGACACCAGGTATTCGTCACCGTGAGACCCTTCTGGAGGATGCCTGTGTCAGCCAGAGAGTCAATTATGGCCCCCAGTTTGCAATAGTCTGCGAACTTGATCATCCATAGTCCTCCCATGCTTGCCTGTACCTCAGAGAAGTGTATACCGAACAGGAGAGGTCCCAGGACTGAGCCCTGTGGGACACCACTTGTAACCGGTTTAGAGTCGGGCATGGGACCCGCAACTCTGACCATGTGAGTTTTATCCATGAACCAGTTGGTAGCCCATCTCATGACATAGGGGTTAATGTTCAAGCTGGTAAGCTTGTCTATAATGCCCGAGTGGGGAATGGTGTTGAAGGCCTTTGTGAGGTCCAGGTAGGCTGTGTGGTCTACCTTTCTCTCATCTATGGCCTTGGTAACTGTTTCAAAGAAGTCAACTAGGTTAAGGAGACAAGATATGCCTTTAACAAAGCCAAATTGGGTAGAGTCCAGTGTCTGGAGGTTCCCAGTGTCTCTGTTAATGAGTTCCATGATGATGCGCTCCATAGCTTTGCAGAAAAGGCTAGTCAGGCTTATAGGGCGATAGTTCCCAGGATCCGTTGTGGCATCTCCTTTGTGGAGTGGGATAACTGTTGCTGTACACCATTCTTTAGGTACATAGCCTGTGGTAAAGCTGAGTTTGAACAGTGAATTTAGGTGAGGGTTTAGTTCATTTTGGAGCTCGTGTAAGACACAGCCTAGGATACCATCCGGTCCCATTGATGCTGTGTTTTTGGCTTTGGAAAGGGCTGTTTTCACCCATGTCTCTGTGATGTCTGGGACTCTACATTCTTCTAGGATGGACACAGGCCCTTTTGAGGGTGAGGAGGGTAAAGTTTGCACTGAACCTGTCAGCCAGGATGTTGGCAATATCAGTTGGTTCAGTGTATTTTTTGCCATTTTGCACTAGCTCAGAGCAGATCTGAGAGTTGCCACCTAGATTTTTGACATAGCTAAAGAAGGCTTTGTGATTATCTTTAGAGTCTGTGGCAATTTTTCTTTCGAAGCTGGCCTTAGATGATTTTATGAGGGATCATAGTTTCTTGCTAATACTGATCAGAGATGCCTTCTCTTTTTGGGATTTTGCTCTATCATGTAATAGCTTCCTCCTTCTGTTGTATAGCTGATTTATGGCTGGGGTCCACTGGACTGGTTTCCTCTTTTTGGAGGAGTGAGTCTTGGTTTTACTTGGGATGGCTCGATCCATGCATTCCTGTAGGTGCTCATAGAATGCATTTGTAAAGGATTCTGTGGTTTGGGCAGCATTATCCTTTAGCAAGGGGGCTTTGAAACTTTTCACCTCGGTGTTGAGAAGTGTGAAGTTTGCTTTTGAAAAGTTTTTCACAGTGGTTTCCTTGACTAGGGGTGAGGTCGGGATGTGGATGTCCAGTGTGATTAATTTATGGTCAGATCTTACCAGCGACAGGTTTACCTCTGGTGTGGAACATTGATCCTCCATGTTGGTAATGATCAGGTCCAATATGTTGTCACCTCTTGTGGGAGTGGTGACCAGTTGTTTCAGGGCATTTGAGTTTATAAACTCTTGGAAGCATTGGGCAAAGGAGTTAGTACTTGAGTAGTTTTCCCAGTCAATGTTTGGGTAGTTGAAATCACCCAATATCATGGTGTTTTGTAGGACCTTCATATTTTCCAATGTTCTCAGGAATGCTGAGTAGAGGTCCTGAGACAAGGTGAGTGATCTGTAGCAAGCTACAATCTGAAAAGCATCTTTGCCCACTGTTAATTGCACATGGATGGTCTCCGAGGCCTCGTGCTGTGCCACTAACCTGGAGGTGTGGGTATCCCTGATGAAGATGGATACACCCCCGCTTTTGTATTTCGGTCCAGGTTCTGGGGTCGAAAGGTATGGTATGAGTTATAGCCTGGTAGTGCTAGGGTGCTCTCTGGAGCCTAGAACCAGGTTTCTGTTACTGCACAGATATCGATTCTCTCCATACCGAGGAGTGCCTCGAGTGCGTGCATTTTGAGGTTTAGACTTCTGGCATTGAGTAGCATTACCCTCAGTTTTTGGTTTCTTGTGTTGTTTATGAAGGTGGGTTTGTCTTTTGAGCGTTGCCTAAAAAAGACACTATGGGGGTGGCAAGAGCCTTAGCCAGTATTCAAAAGCCTAAGGGTGACAGGTGCAAGCCATCTCTGGCGAAGCAACGTGGCTTGTCGAGCATGTCATCCCAGGCTGACAGACACTGGATCCCCTTTGAATGACACTAATAGCTTAGCCAATTGTTAAAATTCAGCGATCCAATCTAGTGCAGGAACGCTTAGCTTGTATGCAACACAACCTCAGTACAACGAAATCAAGTGATAAAAAAAATGGTAAAATAACAGCTCCAACTCATAGGATACACACCCAGGAACGTTCTTTATTAATGTCAGTTAGCGCTTTCACCCTGAAAAGGGCTTCCTCAGACTGTACAACCCATGTAAAAAGCACAGTCCTTATATAATCAAGTCAATTAAAATTCAAACAGTTCAATTAATCAATCAATTCAATTTAAATCAATTTTAAACTATGATACTAATACTTCTACAGTTTCCTATATTTAAAATCAATGAATGCAGTATGTTTACTGTACATAACAAAACATTCTCATGTTTAAACTAATCATATTGGGAATCTTCCATTCATTAAACTTGAATGTTATACCCAACCACACGTAGTTCATTGTTCATCCACCAGATGGTGCCAAACTCCTATTTCAATGTAATAAAATCATTTTACACACATTTATATCAGCATGTCAAACTCATAATAACTAATAAATTTCATTATATTATGAAAATAAATAAATATAAATATAAATATAATAAATAATATATAATATATAATTATATTTATTTAAAATTATTTAAAAACTTCTCTATATATGAACAATTTTAGTACAAGTACGCAAACAATTATATGTGAATAAGAATTCAAAGAATAAAATATTTTTTATATTTATATAAATATATATATATATATATATATATATATATATATATAAAATTTAAAAAAAAATTTTTTCTTATGCATAAGAACATGTATATAATAACAGTCTTCGATCTCAATATTTCAAAGCTCTTCCTGGTCTCCTTTTCTTTAAAAATGGATGTAGGCTTACTTTATCATTAAGACCAGGGGGACAGTCAGCCTTACATCTAATGATCCATCTAGTCTCTTGTTCCAAGGTGTAATTTTCTAAGTCCCCTCCCCTTAGTGTTTTATTAACTACCTGTAGGACAAAGAAACTAAATTTGTGTATACTTCCTTTTATCTTATGATGTTTAGCTAGTGCATTACGCTCATCCCCTATCCTTATACTATAGTCGTGTTCCCTTATCCTTTCTCTAAACTGTCTGTTCGTTTTACCTATGTAAAACGCTGTACAGGAACAACACTGGGCTAGATAGACTACATTCTCCGTTCTGCATGTTGTACCAGTGAAGAAAGTAAAAGTTTTTCCTGACACTGGTAACTTGAAGGTTGTATCCGTGTTGATAAAACCACACTGAATACAGCTATGGCAAGGGGTCGTGTTAGTGGGATATGTTTGGTGTACATTCCGAATTTTATGGCACAATGTTCTTCTTAGGTTTGGTTTATTTTTATAACAAAACCTAGGTTTCTCACCAACTAAAGTACTAATTTCATTCTCTAGTCCTAGCAAATGCCAATGTTTTTCTATAATGGATTTTATGTTATTAACATCTCTGGTGAAAAATAATGGTAGGCTAATCAAAATGTCATTAAATTCTGATTCCTTATCCTTTATACTGGCTTCAGTCTCTATATTTATTCTGCTTGAAAAATAAGGACGAGCCCTTGTATTCCTCATGCCATGGACTTCTTGTATTGTTCTCTCAACATCTCTTTCTTTATATGATCTGTCTAATAACCTAAATTTCAATCCTTCTATTTCTTCACTAAACCCAATCTCTGTGGGGTTGAGCCTTGAGGCTCTCATAATCTGACCCTTTATAACATTATCGAAAATGTATTTAGGGTGCATGCTGCTCCTATGCAGTAAAGTGTTCCTAAAACATGTCTTTCTATGTACTGAAGTATTAATAATTCCATTCGTTAGCTTCATAACATTTACATCTAAGGAGGAAATATACTCCTTAGAATAACTCATAGTAAAACACAAAAAAATAGTTAATTTATTGATGTCTTTCTCAAATGTTAGCAATGCAGTCTCACTTCCTTTCCATACAAAAAAGAGGTCATCCACAAACCTCTTATAAAAGGTGACATTTTGTTTTTAGGACATAGAGGGAAACAAGCTCTTTCTCTCCCATTCTACTATGACAATGTTGGCATAGCTATTGGCACATGAAGTGCCCATAGCTACGCCATCATTTTGTATGTACATGTCTTCTTCAAAAAGAAAGACATTATTCTCTAAAATAATTTCTAAAAACAAAGCCAGTAATTCTATAAATTGAATGTCCATATCAGTATACTTCCTTAAATAATTTTGAACACTATCTATACCTACAGCATTGGGTATAACTGTGAATAGACTTTTCACGTCTAGGGTAACCAAAAAATATTCATTGATATCTTCACTATTGGATAAATAATCATATAAATCAAGTAAGAAATGTTTACTATCCTTCAGAATATTGGAATTATCCTCTACCACTGTTCTTAAATGATATTCAACAAATAAAGAAAATGGTTCAGTCAACCACCCTCGACCTGATACTATTGGTCTCATCGGGGGGTTATCTAGGCCTTTGTGAACTTTGGGAAGACCTTTCAAGATAGGGATCAAAGGATCATTGACTTTAAGGAATTTGTAAAAATCTTTCTTTATTAATTTACTATTAAATAAATCATCAATAGTGTCATATACCCTGAATATTTTGGTCATCACTTCATTAATATCTAGTTTCGTATAACATCCATCACTGTTTAACATTGCCTTCATATTATTGGAGTAATGTTCAGAATCCATAACCACAATTGGTCCACCTTTATCTGCTGGTACTATTATAATACTATTGTCATTCTTTAAATCTTGTAATGCTTTTCTTTGCAAGAATGTCAAATTACTCTTATTATACCTTTTCAGTTTCCCTTCAGAATAATACATATGTAAATCATTTTCTACGAGCCTAGAAAAGGTGTCAAGCACTGGGTGCAATGCTGGAATATAAGTACTTACTGGTTTAAAGGCATCTGTTGCTCTATCTTTATCAGCTTGGCCAAAATCAAGTTTTAGTTGTATGTTCCTAATGAACATCTTGATATGAATAATAGAATCTGTGGATCCACTCATTCTGCTGGGTATAAATGACAGACCCTTACTTAAAACTTGTTCCTTATAAGGACTAAGATTCTTATGTGATAGATTAATAACTAGGGATTCCCTTTTCTCGCCCACATCTTTTTCAACGTGGGTCCTACCTGATCTGTCTCTACCAATTTCCTTTTCTGTCTCCCCCTGCTCATCGATCGTGATCTTCCTCTGAGCCGGGGGGACTGTATTGGGAAAGGGACATCACGTACAAAGGTGTTCATCTCCCCATCCTTCCCATTGTCAACAGATACTACTTTTTTCCTTACTACTGATGTGTTTCCATTTCTAGTGTTAATGGAATTAACCATACCCATTACATTCATGTTTGAATTATTTTCACCATTCCTACCCTTTCCTTTAGTCTGTACTACAGTAGGGTATCAGTTCACATTGTTAACAGTTTCATTCAAACTATTGGCTATTCCATTATTAGTAGGTAAAATTTCAACATTTTCAGTATTTACAACATTATTAGTAGTAACACCAACAAAACAAAAAAAGACCAAGATTGAAAGAGATGTTACTGATTTTAAAAATGGCCATGTCTTCACTTGGCCTAGGACTGTTGTTACTAACGGACATACTAAGAGAACAGGTCCCGATGTTACAGTGACTATTGACACTAACTTAAAGACAGTAGGCCATGATACTGTTGTTACTACAAATAATGTGGTTATTACTGAAAATGTTGAAATCTTACCTACTAATAATGGAATAGCCAATAGTTTGAATGAAACTGTTAACAATGTGAACTGATACCCTACTGTAGTACAGACTAAAGGAAAGGGTAGGAATGGTGAAAATAATTCAAACATGAATGTAATGGGTATGGTTAATTCCATTAACACTAGAAATGGAAACACATCAGTAGTAAGGAAAAAAGTAGTATCTGTTGACAATGGGAAGGATGGGGAGATGAACACTTTGCGTGATGTCCCTTTTCCCAATACAGTCCGCTCAGAGGAAGATCACGATCGATGAGCAGGGAGACAGAAAGAAATTGGTAGAGACAGATCAGGTAGGACCCACGTTGAAAAAGATGTGGGCGAGAAAAGGGAATCCCTAGTTATTAATCTATCACATAAGAATCTTAGTCCTTATAAGGAACAAGTTTTAAGTAAGGGTCTGTCATTTATACCCAGCAGAATGAGTGGATCCACAGATTCTATTATTCATATCAAGATGTTCATTAGGAACATACAACTAAAACTTGATTTTGGCCAAGCTGATAAAGATAGAGCAACAGATGCTTAAACCAGTAAGTACTTATATTCCAGCATTGCACCCAGTGCTTGACACCTTTCTAGGCTGTGAAAATGATTTACATAGGTATTATTCTGAATGGAAACTGAAAAGGCATAATAAGAGTAATTTGACATTCTTGCAAAGAAAAGCATTACAAGATTTAAAGAATGACAATAGTATTATAATAGTACCAGCAGATAAAGGTGGACCAATTGTGGTTATGGATTCTGAACATTACTCCAATAATATGAAGGCAATGTTAAACAGTGATGGATGTTATACGAAACTAGATATTAATGAAGTGATGACCAAAATATTCAGGGTATATGACACTATTGATGATTTATTTAATAGTAAATTAATAAAGAAAGATTTTTACAAATTTCTTAAAGTTAATTATCCCTTGATCCCTATTTTGAAAGGTCTCCCCAAAGTTCATAAAGGCTTAGAAACCCCCCCGATGCGACCCATAGTATCAGGTCGAGGGTGGTTGACTGAACCATTTTCTTTATTTGTTGAATATCATTTAAGAACAGTGGTAGAGGATAATTCCAATATTCTGAAGGATAGTAAACATTTCTTACTTGATTTATATGATTATTTATCCAATAGTGAAGATATCAATGAATATTTTTTGGTTACCCTAGACGTGAAAAGTCTATTCACAGTTATACCCAATGCTGTAGGTATAGATAGTGTTCAAAATTATTTAAGGAAGTATACTGATATGGACATTCAATTTATAGAATTACTGGCTTTGTTTTTAGAAATTATTTTAGAGAATAATGTCTTTCTTTTTGAAGAAGACATATACATACAAAATGATGGCGTAGCTATGGGCACTTCATGTGCCAATAGCTACGCCAACATTGTCATGGCAGAATGGGAGAGAGAGAGCTTGTTTCCCTCTATGTCCTTCAAACAAAATGTCACCTTTTATAAGAGGTTTGTGGATGACCTCTTTTTTGTATGGAAAGGAAGTGAGACTGCATTACTAACATTTGAGAAAGACATCAATAAATTAACTATTTTTTTGTGTTTTACTATGAGTTATTCTAAGGAGTATATTTCCTCCTTAGATGTAAATGTTATGAAGCTAACGAATGGAATTATTAATACTTCAGTACATAGAAAGACATGTTTTAGGAACACTTTACTGCATAGGAGCAGCATGCACCCTAAATACATTTTCGATAATGTTATAAAGGGTCAGATTATGAGAGCCTCAAGGCTCAACCCCACAGAGATTGGGTTTAGTGAAGAAATAGAAGGATTGAAATTTAGGTTATTAGACAGATCATATAAAGAAAGAGATGTTGAGAGAACAATACAAGAAGTCCATGGCATGAGGAATACAAGGGCTCGTCCTTATTTTTCAGCAGAATAAATATAGAGACTGAAGCCAGTGTAAAGGATAAGGAATCAGAATTTAATGACATTTTGATTAGCCTACCATTATTTTTCACCAGAGATGTTAATAACATAAAAACCATTATAGAAAAACATTGGCATTTGCTAGGACTAGAGGATGAAATTAGTACTTTAGTTGGTGAGAAACCTAGGTTTTGTTATAAAAATAAACCAAACCTAAGAAGAACATTGTGCCATAAAATTCGGAATGTACACCAAACATATCCCACTAACACGACCCCTTGCCGTAGCTGTAATCAGTGTGGTTTTATCAACACAGATACAACCTTCAAGTTACCAGTGTCAGGAAAAACTTTTACTTTCTTCACTGGTACAACATGCAGAACGGAGAATGTAGTCTATCTAGCCCAGTGTTGTTCCTGTACAGCATTTTACATAGGTAAAACGAACAGACAGTTTAGAGAAAGGATAAGGGAACACGACTATAGTATAAGGATAGGGGATGAGTGTAATGCACTAGCTAAACATCATAAGATAAAAGGAAGTATACACAAATTTAGTTTCCTTGTCCTACAGGTAGTTAATAAAACACTAAGGGGAGGGGACTTAGAAAATTACACCTTGGAACAAGAGACTAGATGGATCATTAGATGTAAGGCTGACTGTCCCCCTGGTCTTAATGATAAAGTAAGCCTACATCCATTTTTAAAGAAAAGGAGACCAGGAAGAGCTTTGAAATATTGAGATCGAAGACTGTTATTATATACATGTTCTTATGCATAAGAAAAAATTTTTTTAAACATCTTTTTATATATATAAATATATATATAAAAATATAAAAAATATTTTATTCTTTGAATTCTTATGCACATATAATTGTTTACGTACTTGTACTAAAATTGTTCATATATAGAGAAGTTTTTAAATAATTTTAAATAAATATAATTATATATTATATATTATTTATTATATTTATATTTATATTTATTTTCATAATATAATGAAATTTATTAGTTATTATGAGTTTGACATGCTGATACAAATGTGTGTAAAATGATTTTATTACATTGAAATAGGAGTTTGGCACCATCTGGTGGATGAGCAATGAACTACGTGTGGTTGGGTATAACATTCAAGTTTAATGAATGGAAGATTCCCAATATGATTAGTTTAAACATGAGAATGTTTTGTTATGTACAGTAAACATACTGCATTCATTGATTTTAAATATAGGAAACTGTAGAAGTATTAGTATCATAGTTTAAAATTGATTTAAATTGAATTGATTGATTAATTGAACTGTTTGAATTTTAATTGACTTGATTATATAAGGACTGTGCTTTTTACATGGGTTGTACAGTCTGAGGAAGCCCTTTTCAGGGTGAAAGCGCTAACTGACATTAATAAAGAACGTTCCTGGGTGTGTATCCTATGAGTTGGAACTGTTATTTTACCATTTTTTATCACTTGATTTCGTTGTACTGAGGTTGTGTTGCATACAAGCTAAGCGTTCCTGCACTAGATTGGATCGCTGAATTTATCGTTTTTATTAGCAGGAACGCTATCTCTAGTGGGACGTTGACGTTCATTTGGTTTATTCAATTGTTAAAATTGATCATTTTATCTTTATACTGTGGCATCGTTCTTGGTGAGGACAAGATGCTACTCAGGGTCAGGGTCATACCGGCCTGGGCTACATGATCAGAGAGCTCCTCTATGTCTCTTTTCATGTAGTCCAGGGAGGTACATCTCAGGTCGTTCACACCAACATGGACAATGGCGGAGTCATATCTGTACCTGTTTTGGAGTGACCTGAGTGCTTGTGTTATGTGGTGGATCCTGGCACCTGACAGGCAGCTTACAGTAACCTTCTCCTTGTTCAGTCTAGTGAGTGGGACGTCAGTGTGCCTGACAATAGAGTCACTTATTACTAGTGTATTGGGTGTGTTATTTAGCCTTAAAGACTGTGATTGCATGTCACACTGACTTTGTGAAGTATGTGATATGTGATTGTTGATGGGTGGTGGAGGTTGCTTGGATGTCTGCTTTGGAGGTCTCTGCTGCTTTCGCAGATTTTTATTTAGAGCCTCTGAGTATGTTTTTGTGTATTTATGTGTGTTGTTTGCTGGTGCAGATATGACTGGTCTATGTGAGACTGGTAGTGTGTTGCAAGTGTTTCCCTTCTCCTCATGACTGGCTGGTCCAGTCTTGGGTTGAGAGAGCTTGGCTTCCAGTCTGGCTGTATAGTTGTATCTCTCACATACATTTGTGTTTGTTGAAAGGAGGAGAGGGTTGTCTGTGTATATGAGGCAATTGTAACATTGCTTCAAGATGCCCAGACTCATCAGCTGGACTGGATAGTACACCTGAAACTGCCCTTTGGACATGCCGGAACAGATAAAGTGAACTGTTTTCCTGATTGTCCGGTAGGGACAGATAGGGAGCCCTGTTCTTATGTATAGTATAGGAGGGGGTAGTGCTAGCATTTATTAGTGTTTACTAAGAGATTTGAGCAAGTGCTGGACTGTAAAAGGAAAGGTTTGAGTGCTTAAGTTGAGAGTTTGACTAGTTCCATGGGAAAAATTGAAGAACAGACTTCGTGGAGCCGGGAATAGTTTAATCCTAGCTAACCGGCGCTGCACGGGCTTTGAAAACCACACAAATGCGGGTTTTAAAGCAGGGAGATGAAAGAGATAGAAGTTAGCCCAAAATGGCAAATAAACTACTAGTTGCTGTACTGAGACCACTCCTCCAGGGACAGATAGGCTGCTCAAAGCTCCCCACTCTCACTGGGGAACAGAGAAACTTCCTTCTATCCAAGTAAGGTATGGGCAGCATAGGAACTTGTACCACAGCCCTAAATTCAGCAGAACCTGAAATCTGGACTAGACTAGCTCAAAAAAGGCAGGAAACAAGAATATTTTTTTGTTTTTTTTCTTTTTTAAAAAAATACAATAACTTACTCTAAAGACACTTTAAATGCTAAGAACAGGCTAGCGCACTTGAGTGCATAGCCTACAGCAGTTAAACAGATGATTTGAACACAAAAACAACTAAAAATGACTTTACAAGTGCAATCAGAAAAATAAGTACAATATGCAGCAAAAAATAGCTTTTTAGAGCACAAAAAGCTAGAAGATTGCATTTTAGGCGAAATTAGCAGTCAACAGAAAAAATACAGAGAAATGATACTTAATCAATCCAAAGTCACTCTTTTGTCACTCTGCTGCTTGTAGGACTCTGCAGGACACCACGAGGAGCTTTGCTGAGTTGTATACAAGCGGAAAACCGCGCAAATGCGGGTTTTAAAGCAGGGAGATGAAAGAGATAGAAGTTAGCCCAAAATGGCCAATAAACTACTACTTGCTGGGCTGAGACCACTCCTCCAGGGACAGATAGGCTGCTCAATGCTCCCCACTCTCACTGGGGAACAGAGAAACTTCCTTCTATCCAAGTAAGGTATGGGCAACACAGGAACTTGTACCACAGCCCTGAATTCAGCAGAACCTGAAAACTGGACTAGACTAACTCAGAAAAGGCGGGAAACAAGAATTTTTTTTTGTTTTTTTTTTCTTTTTCAAAAAAATACAATAACTTACTCTAAAAATACTTTAAATGCTAAGAACAGGCTAGCACACTTGAGTGTATAGCCTACAGCAGTTAAACAGATGATTTGAACACAAAGACGACTAAAAATGACTTTACAAGTGCAATCAGAAAAATAAGTACAATATGCAGCAAAAAATAGCTTTTTAGAGCACAAAAAGCTAGAAGATTGCATTTTAGGCGAAATTAGCAGTCAACAGAAAAAATACAGAGAAATGATACTTAATCAATCCAAAGTCACTCTTTTGTCACTCTGCTGCTTGTAGGACTCTGCAGGACACCACGAGGAGCTTTGCTGAGTTGTATACAAGTGCAAAACCATGCAAATGCGGGTTTTAAAGCAGGGAGATGAAAGAAATAGAAATTAGCCCAAAATGGCCAATAAACTACTAGTTGCTGGGCTGAGACCACTCCTCCAAGTACAGATAGGCTGCTCAAAGCTCCCCACTCTCACTGGTAAACAGAGAAACTTCCTTCTATCCAAGTAAGGTATGGGCAACACAGGAACTTGTACCACAGCCCTGAATTCAGCAGAACCTGAAAACTAGACTAGACTAGCTCAGAAAAGGCGGGAAACAAAAATATTTTTTGGTTGACTTGGGTTTTGCTGATTCACCCTTATACTTCACTGACCATGTCCATTTTGCTGAGCTAGTCTTGGAACTTGCTGGAAAGCTACAGGCTCTCCCAGAAAAACCCACATGGGTTGCAGCTGCCATGTGCTTAGACCTGCTTCTGCTTTCCATGTGTTGCATGCTGTCTATGTTTGCTCTAGAGGCTACTGAAATCATGCTGTTATCACTTGCAAGCATACTTGTGTGCCTTTCTGTGAGCTCATGGATTTGACAAATCTCTGTGGCTTTACTTAACATTTAATCACTGTCACAAAGCAAAATGTTTCTCACTGCAGCACTATTATCACCATACACAAGCCTGTTCTTTATTAACTCATCTTTCAAATCACCAAATCTGCACATATTAGCCTTGTTCCTCAAGTCAGTGATATAAGCTGCAAAAGTTTCACCTGGCTTTTGGTCTGTTGTATAAAATAAGTTATTCTCTAATGTAACATTTGTCTGGGGGTTGCACATTTCTCTAAATTTGCATTTCAAGCACTCAGGGTCTTCCCTTGATTCAGCCAGTACAACAATATGACAGTTTTCCCCCTCTCCAGCCTATACTTCTGGTGCATACACAAATGAACACTCTCTTTCAATAGCTTCTGACCCAACTAAGTTAAGCAAAGTGAATGCCCTTGTATGTCCATCTTTGTCAGAAAAATCTGCTTATATGAAAATATATTCCTGCTTGAATACTCTCCAATTCTCTACTATTTTATGATCAAACACAAGTGGACTCGCTCTGTGAAATGCCTCTGCCATATCAACACACAGTAGTGAAGGTGCTTGGAATTATGTACAAACATACACACATAAATATATGCCAGAATTTTATTCCAGTACTTAACATTATGTCCAATAGCACAACCAACTCTTTGAAATAACTGCACTTTGCCGAATAATTCTCCGTAACACAAGAATACTCTGAAATCACTGTACTTTGTGAAACCACTCATCAGTGTAAGAAATATTTTGAAATAAGTGTACTTCGCAAATAAATTGTACAGATCAGAAAAAGCTCAAAGTAAGAAACACTTCGAAATGAATGCACTTTGCAAATAAACTGTACACAGCACAGAAACTCTTCAAAATGGCTGTACTTTTGTGAAATAACTCTATACTGTGTAAGAAACACTTTGAAATGGTGGCACTCTGTGAATAAATGCACACAGCACAAGAAACTTTTCAAAATGGCTGTACTTTGAATGTACTTTGCAATATAACTGTACTTTGCACACAGCAAACACTGAAATAATTTCACAGTAATAAAGCACACACTCTGCAAACACTTTGCACACTCTGAGATACTTCAAACAGCTGTAGTTATGCTTTGAATGGCTTCAGTCAATGTGAAATAGTAGTTTGTGCCCAAACATGGTCTTTTACTAAAAACATGCAGTTGCCTTGCTCTTTAAGCTTATTTTGCCCTTTTATTGTACTTGTTATGCCCTTTTAATCTCTTATCATGCTCATTATACTTTTCTTGTGCCCATTTTGCTCTAAACATGCTTGTTATGTAAGCCAAAGCTAATTCTGAGCCCCATATGAATATCTCTGCTAGTTTTATCAAATATCATGGTTTCTAACATTTCATTTAATTAATAATGTGGTTTGTGCCTTTCATTTGATTAATAATACGTTTTGTGTTACTCGTTTAATTAATAATGCATTTTGTGGCTTACAAATGCGCCATTTCATTTTCTTTGCCAAATAAATAATTTGTGCAGTTTTTATTTACCTTAACTTGTTTCTGGCCCTTTTTCATTTGAATGACCTTTGTTTCCCTCAGCCAGCTCAATCTGCCTTCACCTTCAACTCTGTACCTCATGGTTTGAAGAAGCTATTCTTTTAATCTCAGTTCTGACACCATGTCGCTCATCTGGTCAGGATAAAACAGATGAATATTTGTGGGTTCAGTTCAAACAGCTTTATTACACACAAACACATCAGAAATTAGGCTTTGTAACGTAAACTTAAACTTATAAACAGACTGACTACTACACTCATACATGTTAGCACTGTGTTCTCTCAAAATGGCACTGCTGCCTGCATGTGCTCACTATTTATATGCATGTGCTTACATCTGGAAATGTTTCTTAAAGGTACATGTACACACTCTGATCTACACTTATCCCATCCAAACTTATCACAAACCTTGCCCCAAACTTCCCTCCACCCTACATATCTGAAAAGCAGGTCATTATAGACTTGTCCAAGGCAAAAAACATAACCTCTATGGGACCAGATGGCATCCCAGTCTGTCTTCTAAACTGGCTAAAACATGAACTAGCATCATCATTAAATACCCTTTTCAATCCCAGCCTAACCACAGGCTTTGTTCCTGTGGAATGGAGAACATCAACAGTTATTCCCCTCCACAAAGGTGACTTAGCAACAGACTCAGGTAATTATACACCCATAAGTCTGACCAGCCTCATCCGTAAGGCCATGGAATGTATCATTATGGACATCATAAATAAAGACATAGGAGACCTCCAAGCCCTGGGTCCAACCCAATTCAGCTTTGTCAAGGGCAGATCCTGCCTGTTAAATCTGGTGGATTTCTTCAAAAATATAACCAGGGCCATTTACAAGGGCAAATCTGTGCAAACAGCATATCTCGATTTGGCCAAGGCTTTCATCACAATCCCACACTCAGGCATTACTGATAAATGTAGCAAACTGAATGTAAACTCCTTTGTTTTAAGATGGGTTGCCATCTGGCTAACAAACCGGACACACACTATCAAAGTGGGTAACTCCAATTCAACCAGCAAACCCATCACCAGCGTGGTGCCACAAGGGTCAGTGCTGGGCCCCCTACTATTTGGTATATACTTTTCAGAAGTTCAGGCCAAAACTAAAGAGTTGTAGCGGACCAAGTTTGTGGATGACTGCAAACTAGGTGCAATTATTGCATCCCCAAATGATGTCAAGATACTCCAGGAGGGTCTTATGCAGACCAATGACTGGTGTCTTTGTCATGGTCTCAAACTGCATGCAAAGAAGTGCATCATCATTCCCGTCAGCAAAAACAATGTCCCTTCATACTATCAAATCAACAACCCTAAGTACCCAAGAAATGGTAAGGGATCTGGGATCACAATTTGACTGCAACCTTAACTTTGACCACCATGTGTTTACTGTAATAAGGAAGGCTTTCTACGTAGCACATTTGATTACTAAAGGCATCTCCTTGAGAGCAAAGGAGGTTGCAACCCTTGTATACTCGGCACTAATCAGGCCCAGAATTGAGTATAACACCCCATTCGGCATGTACCATACAAAGCACCTGCAGCAATTGGAGAGACCTCAGAGGTTTCTAACAAAAAAGGTCAAGAGACTCCAGCACATGCCTTACACATACTGACTAAAGTCCCTGTCACTATACTCTGTATGTATAGACTTCTTAGGGGAGAATTATGCCTGGCTTACAGAGCAATCTCAGACCCAAACCTAATGAACTTGCTGCACATTAGTAGAGCAAACGGGACTAGAGCTACCCCATCCAGGGACCAAAATATGGCCTATGACGTTAATTGGACATGCTGGAGAGACAGATTTGTCTCCCAATGACTGACGCATCTTTGGAATAGTCTACCAGTTCATGTGAAACAGAGCACCTGTATGACACTGTTCAAAAGGAACCTAAACGAGTGGATGGGGCACTATAAATTCTTACCAGGGATAGCACCCAACAACCCACCTGGACATGGGCAGTCATTACTAAATGCAATCCTGGGTATTGACTACCATATCTATGGTATTACATTGGGATGAAATGGCTAGGCTTGAAATGACCTCCAGGTTGATAGCATAGTAAACTCCTATAATCATATGATCCTATGATCAGACCTTCAGTGAATCAAGACTTTTATTCTGAAAGGTACAAGAACATTTGACACTTGTTTAGTGCAGCTCTAGGCATTACAGCTACAGCCATCTAGTTCATTTCTTACAAGTTACAGAGACATTTCACCAGCCTATAAGGGGAAAAGTATGAGTTTCACAGGCTTCTGCTTCCTGAATATTCCACCAGTTCCTCAATGCCATGCTTCACCATAGGGATGGGGGTATATGTGTTTCCACATACTTCAGAGGAGAGAGCTAGTATTATGCAAGACCTATTATGCTACCTGAGGTACTGCGGCCATAGACTGCACCCACATAAAGGACCCCCCTAGTGAACTGGGAAGGAGCTATATGAACAACAAAGGCTAGCACTCAGTCAACTGCCAGGTTGTTTGTAATACACATGGTATTATCGACGTCATGTGGACAGGCCACCCAGACAGTTTCCATGACTCACACATATGGCACATTTGTGACCTGTACCAAAGGTTTGCAAGGGGTGAATTTCAACAGGGGCATCCAGTGTGTGTGTGTGGGGGGTGCTGGATATGCTCCAGAAGCTTGTCTCCTGACACCAAAGAAAAATCCACACAACCCTGCAGAGCAATGTTACAGCCGTGCTCATGCACAAACAAGAAACATCATGCAGCACATGTTTGAGCTGCTCAAATTACAGTTCTGTTGCCTAAACACATTTGGTTGTACCCTTCAGGATGATCATGACGCCTGTCCCAAAATACTGTGTGTACTGTGTTATATAATATAACACACAGAAAACAATTACAGCAAGGTGGCTGGTGCAGGGACCACTGTTTCCAGAACCACAGACAGAAGCAGTTGAGACAGATGAGAAGTCAGAAGAAGAGCCACAGCAAGGAATTACAATGCAAGACCGAACGAGGCACAAAATGCCATGGTAATAGCTAACAGGCATTGAATCTGACATACACTTACTAAGCAAGTTATATAGAGCTCAGCAGATACAGATACTAGGAGTGATGTATAGAAACATACCAGATCATGCTTACCCATACATCACCTGGCTACTGTGGCCAGGGTGCTCCTAGCATAATTTGCACAGCTGGTGAGAAAGATTTCCTGCATGACTACTACAATCCCTAAACAGATTAAGCAGACAGTAAAAATTATGATGCATATACAGGAAAATCAGGCTACATAAACGTGCATATGAGCACAGCAGATGCAGACAGTAACAATGATGCACAGAAGCAAACCAGACTGTGTTTACCCCTGCATTGCCTGACCACTCTGTACATTCCACATAGGTAGCTCAGGTCACTCAGTCTTCCTTAGGCCAGAGTGTTCTTATCTGCATTTGCACAGCAAGTGATCAAGCTTTCTTATACAACTTCTACAATACCTAAGCAGATTAAACAGACAGTAATAATGATGATGCACACATAGGAAAACCAGACTTTGCCAACTCATGTATTTGCTGGCCGCTCTATGCATCAGACATAAGCAGCCAAAGTCAGACACTCTTCCAGAAGCCAGGGGTCTCTTTCATCATCATTTGCACAGGAGGGTGAGCAAGTGTTCCTACACAACTACTACAATACTTAAGCAGAGCAAACAGACATTAAAAATGATGATGTATACACAGAAAAACTAGACTTTGCTTACCCTTCCATTAACCAGCCAGTCTGCATCAGACATAGACAGCCAAATCAGACACTCTTCTAGAAAAACTTTGCTAATTCTGGAGAAATTGTCAAAACAATTGTGTTTGATGGTAGAAGGAGGGGAAAAAGCAGTTTTCTGTAGAGTGATGGAAGATCCCTACCACATGTCTGATTTATAAGGTGTAGATAATCCCCTGTGAGCATGTTGACTATGCTAATCTATTTTCAACTCATACTTTCTGAATCACACAATTTGTGAAACACTGTGTTGTGGTCTACACTATGCCAGGCATACATATGAGCAGCACAGGAGCACAAATTACAAGTCTGTCAAGCTAATAACTTCCAAATCTACTTCATTAGGAATAATGACCAGTCAATGGTAGATCCATGCTCATAAAACCCACACTTTGAATGAGTGTGTCACACAGGTAACTGTTACAAATATGTTAAAGTTATACACACTGGGAAATATGACTGAAGTCTCATGCACATGTTGGTGTGTCAACTAAAATGTACATGAGGAGGCTGTGCAAGCTTTCCAGATCTGGGTTAAGATTGTTAATAATGAGAATGAAATCTTGAGCCAACTGCAACTGGATTACCTACGGAGTATACATTCACACTAGAAAACAATGGAATGGAGGTATGCCATGTTTTAACACATTCAATGGACAATTATAGCACTTCATATACATTTTGTGTGTATACCATTCTATGGCAAAAACTCAGAAAATGATTATGCATGTGCAAAGACTTAGCCATCATTCACACAAACAATGAATGGCATCAGTGCACATTATTTAACATATTGACATAGACAAAGGTGAAGTCAGATGATTAGCTTCCCTGTAACCTCCTTAATGGCTCAGTGTGTTAATGATGTGTGTACTCCATTACTGTGTAAAATGTGAAGAGTTTAAATCCGCATAAGGAATACTATTAGGTTAATACTTATTTTTTGGTGTTCTATATGTGATTATTTCATAATATTTTTTGTTTTATTCTACAGGTAACTACACACCTTTAAGAAAACATATAATATTGCTTATCTGTAAGACTTTCCATGATTCATTAGTATCGTTTTGTTTGTTTCCCCTTTTAGTAATTACCTTGTACATATTTGCTTTTCCATTCTGACACACTCATTCTCCCATCAGTTCACATAAGTGCTTTATGACTTCTGTGACATAGTTGCATCTGTGATTTTAGAAGAAAATCTGCAAATCAAGCAGTTGATTTTAACTTGCAGGGGTTTGAGTCCAACTTGCATTATACACTCTGTTACAAATATTTTTTGTCTATATGCAATGTTTAATGCGTGAGTACTTCATTATGCACACTTTTGATTACAGTCATGTGTATTAATAGTATAGAAAGTGTTATGTTCACATAAAAGACATTGATGTGTATCAGTAAAAGGAATTAGTTAGAGTACAGTTCTGACTTCAAACTGTAAGCTTCTATTCTCACATTCACTCATTATGTGATGATAACATTATAATTCATTTCTGTGGATATTATCCATGGTAATGTTACCTCTGTGTGTCACACATTGCTCCTCTCAGTAATTTGAAAATGCCATGTTTGTGCATATGCTCTAGAATATAACGTAAATTAAAAAAAATACCTTCTATTGTTTTGGAAAGAAAGAGATGGAAATTGGAGAGGGATAGGTTGGAATATTAAAATGGAAAAGACTACCCGCAGCCCCCACATTTTCAACAGTGGGTGGGGGGTCGAAAAACACATGATGAGTATCCACCTAACCAAGGTGGCTTTAGTAACAACAATGATGAGCAGGATGTGTTGGAACATGAGATTTCTGACACCCCCTTTAGGGGTACAATTACCAGCCCCAAGGAGGTCGGAGAGACTCAAGGGGAAGAATCAGCAACAACAGCAGAGACACTCATGGCAGAACTATCAGTGAGGGCCCTGGAAGAAGAACAAGGGTCGCCAGCAGGTATGGAATATATGAGCATGAATGAGCAGTTTTTTTGAAACTGAAGCAGAACATTTATGTCAGTTGGTAACCAAGGATTTCAAGGTGTATAATTATAGTGGGTATGTGGTGAATGAGAATTTTACAGAACTGTTATCAAAACACGTCTTTTTTTTTCACAAAAAAGATTTAATTTGTCCGAGACTTTGGTGGACTTAAGACTATTTACTAGGAAATTGAACCTGCCTCTGAAATATGGGAATCAAGCTGAGTGTCAGGTAAATTGCCTAAGAGTGCCTAGTATATTTAACCCCCTGCCGCATCCAGTTTTTAATATCTACGAGAGAATGTGCAACTTAGACCTAAGACATGGCCTGGGCTATAGAAGACAAAAAGGTCCCCATAACATCCAAGGGGAGGAATTACAGGCCATTAAGAGTCTAAAATTGCACGGTATCCAGTTTATGAAACTGGATAAAGGGGAGGGCTAGTTTTGATGGACAATGTTATTTACATCAGCAAAATCTATGACATCTTGTTCTAGGATTCATATCCCCAGGTGTCAAAAAATGAGGTGTACACGACCTGTAGTAAAATTTTCTCTAGCCTGTTTAACATGTTTATACAGGGTCAAATTCAGAAGGAAGTATATGAATATCTGTGTATAAAAGAGGCTGTTATCCCCACAATATCTGGAGTTCCTAAGCTCTATAAGAACATAGTTAACCCACCAGTTCATCCAATTGTGGATGCCAGGAATTCTATCACATCAGTTATTGCAAAGTACTTGGACTTTAAGGTGAAATCAAATATTCAAGCGATGAAGAACCTGGTAAAGGATTCTTGGCAATTTTTACAGATATGTAATGATGTGGGGCCAGTTACTCATGGCCTGTTTGTTACAATTAACATAAAAGATCGGTAATCCCACATGTTGTGGGACTGGAATGGTTTGCAGAATTTCTACATTTTCATTCGGACTTAGATCAAGATAAAATTAATTTGCTTTGTGATCTGATGGAACTGGTTTTGTATAACAATTATATGTTTTCTGAAAAACATTTTTTTTCTGCAAACAAAAAGTGTGGCCATGGGTGTAGCTTGTGAGGTCATCTATGCCAAAGCAGTTATGACTATCTGGGAGGAAAAGTTTTTGTTTAACATTAGCTTCACGTACACTAGGTACCAGGATGACATTTTTTCTCATATGGACAGGGCACCAGGAGGCAATTTTCAGTTTCAAGGAATACATCAACAGCTGTACTGTTTTTTTTTAATTTTCATTTGAGGCGAATGACCAAGCCATTGCATATCTGGATGTGGCACTTAGAAAGGATACCAATGGTTATTGTTGTCTAAAATATATAGGAAACTCATATATTCAATTGAAAATTATCATCCTCTCCAGCAGAAAAAGGCAATTTTAAAAGTACAGTTGGTTTGGGCAGTATGAATGACCTCATCATATGAAGACTTTGTGGAATAATGTTTTTTGTTAAAATCCATGTTTTTGGGACATTGATATCCTGAAGCCTTTGTTGATTCATCTGTAGATGAAGTCATGATTAAAAGATAGAACAATGTATATGTGCCTATTTTAAAGCCACAGTTGACACCCCCAAGTAGGTTGGGGAGTCATCACTTAATGGGGGGACAGCAGTAATGACTCAAATAAGTGGAACAGTTTCAGGTCTGATTGATAAGTACAAGAGTTCCTTTATCACCACTTTTTCTTTAGATCAAGCAGAGGTTAGAGGAATAATTATGAAAAATTGGGTAATTATTAGGGAAGATGATGAGTTGGCTAGCAAGTTAGGAGACAAGCCAACAATAATTTTCAGGAGAGGTAAAAACTTAAAAGATTTCCTAGACATGCCTGTTATTTCTTCCTCAAACAATCAAGATTTTACTATGAAAATATGTGGGTTTTGTAGAGCTTTCCCCTATATAAAATGTACACAGGTATTCATTGTCAATGGGAAGATGTACCAAATGCAAGGTAATTATAATTGCAACACAAAATGAGTGATGTATGCAGCCCTCTGTGAGTCTTGCACTGCTTTTTATGCAGGCAGGAAGGAAATGGCGTTAAAAGATAGGATAAGTGAATATGTGTATGCCATTTCGAAAGCACAAGAAACAAATGCTTTGGCTAGGCACATTAAAGTGTATCCTATACAATATATTAAATTTGTTGTTTTGGAGAAGTTGATTGAAAATCCAAGGGGTGGTCCTTTTTAATTGCATTTGGATAAAAAGGAACTGCTGTGGAAACTGAAATGTAATACAAATGTGAGTCCAGGCTTAAATTAGTATATATCTGTTCAGCCAGTTTTAAAGCTTAAAGCTTTTCAGATGTGAGTATTTATATATATATTTGTTAATAATTATTTTAATAGCTGTTTAGTTATTTTTACATCTTTTTAAGCATGTTTTTAAGTGGTTCTGTTAGTATTATGTGATACATCATACAATGCTTATAATTGTGTGTGGGCTCTTTAAATGTGATACATTGAAAGTCACATGATGATGGGATGTACTTTAAATATGATGGAGTATTCAAATGTATTTATTTTTTTTTCAATAATCATTTTTTATTATTTTTCACAACCATATTACAAATTCACACATTATATACAATATATACAAAATGCTTCCATTGGTTAATTTCACATATATATCAACCTCATGTATTGATCAAAGGTACAGCACTAACAATCAGAAGAAAAATAAAAAAAAAAAAAAAAAAATCCAACATTAACAAATCCAAGCCAACAATCTGTCTTTTCTGTACATTTTCTGTCTAATCTAAGGTTGATTTAGACTATATTCTGGTTCCCGAGAAAAAGTGGATAGTAACCTCTTAAGCCAAAATAATATTAAAAATTTGCTCCCAGATTTTTATGTTGTTGATATTTTTCTTGTGATCACTAATTAACAGTTTATGCGCTAAGATGTGTTTTATTGCCAACAATTTTCCCACGATGTCTGGGCTGGGTTCAACCAATTTGTGGCTATATATAATTTCATTAATAGGCAAATATTCATAATTACAATCGTCTTTGCTTTATTTAGATTCTCCGGGGGAATATGAAGAATCATAAACTCCCAAGAGAGTGTTGAATTTTGGTAACCCATTTTTTGTAACTGCAATTTTAATGAATTCCACAATTTATAAATGCACTTACAACTCCAGAACATGTGAAGCAAATCTGCTGTCTGATCAAAGCAATGTGGGCATATGGGTGAATTCTTCACATCAAATTTGTGCAAAGTGAGACGAGTATAGTATGCATTGTTAAATATCATCAGCTGCGTAAATACCAATTTCTGAAGGGATACGGACTTTAATGTTAATTTAAATGCCTCCAATATCTTATTGTCGTCTGGCAATATCAATTTCTCTCTCCAGTAACTCGATAAAATAATATAATTATTATACTTCCTCTCTTTTATCAATTTATATGCTGCGGTTATATATTTTCTATCCTGCAACAGCACTTCCCATAGATTACGAGAAATGATTAAATCTTCCCCTTTCATTTCAAAGTTATTAAAATAGTTTATAACCAAGTCTTTTAGCTGTCTTACTATAATTAAATAGGAAATAGGGAGTTCTATTTCTTTTAAAATATCATGTACTGGTACTCCTAGAAAAGGATATAAATCGAGTACAGTTAACTCCATGATTAAAGGGAATTTCTTTAGATCAATCAATTGACCACCAATTGTTAAATTTGGGTTCCTATGAAACGGTTGGAAAACCATCATATATTTTAGTAAATTTAAGGAAGCGAAAAGAGTTTGAATTGCCGTTACATAACTTTTGATGTGCTCCATTAGCTTATATTTACTCATTGTCCAATTATTTAAAAGGGTAATGCATTAGCGTTGACTCCCACTTCATTTATATGCTTATGCGTTAAGAGCACCCATTTGGGTGTCCATTTTCTATTATCACTATCAAGTAAGACGTCTTTAAAATCCTATTGGCCTGAATCACTAAATAGTACATTTGAAATCTGGTAATTCCAGCCCCCTTATTTTTGGAGCCATCAATTTTTCATATGAAATTCTCGTCTTCCTAGGTTCCCAAAGAAATCTTCCCAATCTTATATGAAGCTGTTTGAAGAATGTTTTGGTAATTCTGAGTTGTGCAGCTCTAAAAATATATAACATTCTAGGAAGAACATTCATTCTTATGATAGCTGCTCTTGCCATCATCGGTAACTTCAATCTACTCCATCTTTCAAGATCCAATGTTATTTGATCTGTAGTTGACTTTACATTGTTAATAAAAATCTCTATTTTCAGTTGAGAAGACAATTCCCAGATATTTTATCTTTTCTTCCGTCAAATACTTGTCCTATTAATGGTAGCATTGAAAAGGTGTGGGTGTCTTTAATGGGAATATTTTAGATTTTTAAAATTTAGCTTGTAATTGGAAATTCTCTCAAAGATTTCTATTGCAGCTAATATTTTTTCAGTATCGGAAACAGGTGTGGTACAATATATGTTTAAATCATCTGCATAGGCAGCCATCCTAACCTTTATTCCATACAGTACAGGAGAATTATAAAAGACATTTTGCTTAAGGTATAAAAATAAAGGCTCCAAGTAAAGATTAAATAAGATGGGAGATAATGGGCAGCCTTGTCGGGTACCATTTATGATTTTTATCCAATTCGAGCATTCGTGATTTATAAATAAATTTGTGTATGGATTTCTATATAGTATCCTTAACATTGAGATAAACTCCTGCGGTATATTAAAATAAGGTAATGTATCAAATAAATAATCCAAATTAACCCTATCAAATGCTTTCTGAGCATCAATAATTAGAACATACAAATTCAGGTTTTATATTTCGCATAAGAGATTAAGGTATGGAGCGTTAAGGTATTATCCGTGGTCTGCCTCCCATCCATAGACCCCGCCTGTTCCTCTGATATTATTGGGTTTATTACCTTTTTCAGCCTACTCGCCAGAATGGATGTCATGATTTTCATGTCCATATTCAAAAGTGATATAGGCCTGTAATTATCAGGATTTTTGGAATCACCTTTCTCTTTTAATATCAGAACTGTCCTTGAGGCATTAAAATGAGGATCATTAATTCTATTTAGAGTGATATAATTAAAGGTCTGTGACAATACACTGCTCAAAATCTCACTAAAAGATTTGTAGAATTCCGAGGTCAAACCATCTGGGCCTGGGGCTTTGTGAGGCTTCAGTTTCTTGATTGTTTCGACACCTCCTCAACTGTAATCGGTTTGATTAAATCTCTATGAAATTCCTTGTCAATATTAAGGAAAGTGATTCTCTGTAAAAAATCTTTTCTGTCTTTATCTTGCAAGAGTGTCTGCTTCTCACCATAAATCTGATTAAAAATTTTTCAAAGGTCTTCATGATATCTGCCTTGTCAGTATATGTAGTATTGTTATAGTGTATTTCAGTAATTAATCGTGTTGATTTCATCTGGTTAATAATCTGAGCTAATGCTTTCGAGGGGTTTGAATATGATTTGCATATTTAACTAAATTTCTTTGTTCATAAAGTGACAAATTTCTATTATGAAGTAAAAATAGTTCTTTTGACATCTTAATAGCTCAGTTTCTATCTGTTCATTATAGTTCCTCATCAAATCTTGGTCCAGTAATTGAATTTTAGTTTCTAAATCCAATTGAGTCTTCTTTTATAATTTTTTATAATATGTAGCTTTTTGTATAAATAGTCCTCTTAGCTGCGTTTTAGTTGTAGCCCATTCTATATCTATTGGGTGTCTATTTTGGGAAATATTATTTAATGACTGTTTAAGTATCTCCTTGACTTCCATTAATATATCTTCCTTGGTTAGTAAATATGGGTTCAAGGACCAATTATACCCTCAAAGCCTCTTAGTATCCATATTACTACTGTTTAAGGTTAAAGTTATCTTTGAATGGTCTGAGAGTTGTCTGACTTGATTAGAAACACTAGAGTCAGCTGAGATCACCTCTGAAATTAAAAAAAAGTCAATTCTCGAAAACATTTTATGGCAGGTTGAATAATAAGTAAAATTCTCTGCTTTCCCTTGTGAGTGTATGTGTTTAAAAGGGTCATAGAGTTTGAAATCCATTTTCAATTCTTTCAGTGCTACCATTGCCTGTTTATTGAACACTGAAGAAGCACCCAACTTGTCTAATTTAGGATCTTGATAAGAGTTCCAGTCACCTCCCAACACTATATAGCAATTATTGTATGACTGTAAAATGGAATAGATTGAAGCTATGAAATGATGCTGATTAACATTAGGGGCATATACACATATTAGTACTATAGGTTTATCATAACATTTGGATGTGAGAAGGACCAAACACCATCTACCCTCCTGATCCATTTTCACATCCCTAATATCTCCCTGAAAGTGATTCTTAACTAAAATTGCCACCCCTGCACTATTTGTTGTTCCTTCCACCGTCACAATCTTCCTAACCCATTTCTTATCCTTCACTGAGTCCCACTGATCATTAGTCATATGCGTTTCTTGTAATAAAATACAACATGCCGATGATTTGAGAAACAAATGAAAAAACAGCTTTTTTTTTTCATGTTCTGGAGTCCTTTGACATTCCAAGATTCTATTATCCACATTTAACGTTCATTAGAAATATAACTCGATAGCTAATCTCTTTGAGCAACCTTAGAATAACATAAGTTGGCATATCATCAATTGTATGGAAGCAAAACTGCCATCCTATCCCTACCCAGTGCCTACCCACTATTCCTCTGGACCAGGATGAACATAGGTTTTACATTACTGGAAACCATCTGAGTAACTAATCTACTAATTCTATTATTTAACAATGAAACCCCATGCAAAACCTACAACAACTACTTCTCGTCTACAAAGCCTAATTCTGACATTCCCTACTAAACACTACTTATAGGTAACTACAGCTCTGTACATATTTATGGATATACAAATAAACTAATTGTACCCTGAGATTCTAATGTACTTCAATTCACTTCAGCTTTATATTCAGCAATAGCAAATAACATTCTAATTTGTTGTTCTATACAGTATTAAATATTAGTTGACATAGAAAGCAGGCAGTTATTTAACATTTCCCAACATCCTGTATCTACTGAATAAAATGATCTAACTACTTTAATCTGCTTTGTTCTTCCCCTACAACTTACCTACTAACATATTAATATTGAAAATCAATGCAGTTCAAAATAAAACTATAATGGCACTTTCATTTGTAATAACCATATGTGAATAAGAGAGGAACCAAGGGGTTAAAATAAAAAAAGAGGAAAAAAAAGCATGAAGGGAGCACAGCAAAAGGAGAAGAAATAAGAAAAAATGCCTTAAATTACACATAAAAAAATAACTTCTTTTATGTTCTTTTATTATTATATGCACATTGTTTAAATCTGATCAACTAAACATTTTTGCATCATTTATCAGTTAGAAATAATACCACCTATCTACAGGAATAAAAGAAAGGAGTAAAGAGAAGGGAGATATAGGAAAAAAAGAGAAAACAAATATAAAAAAAAAAAAATACAGTACCTTATTCTGCCACTACACATAACCATCTCCTTTTTTAATACACAATGCATTTCCACAGCGTTTACCTGCATCACTTTGACTTCACACACTATCTTACAGTCCTTTTCCTGCAAAATAAGTCCAAACAGGTTTCTTTTTACTTCGCCAGCAGTTCCTCTTTCTTCTCAGCTATTTAAACTGTAAAGGCAGTTCAATCAACTGGAACTACGAGATAAGAAGATAAGAAAATAAAATTCCAGGCCTGCTACAAGAAACAGAACAGACAAAGGATTTTAAAGCCTCAGATTGTCGTAAATGAAACATCCCATTCTCCTGGTGCTGCAGAAAGCCAAAATGAACTGTTCACATTTCTGAAGATGGGAGAGCCTTAAAAATCTTCAGAAAAGTAGGTCTTGCTTCTTTCCTTGTGCTTACAGAGTATTTAATGCCATCCACAGTAAAAATTAGGTTATTAGGATATTTCATTTGAAATCTGATATTTTTGTCAATCAGAAACTTACAATATGGAGCCAGCATTTGTCTAGATTGCCTTATTTGTGTTGGTAAATCCTGTGCTATAGAAATTTTATTATTTTGCCACATTATAGATCCACCAGATTTTTTAATAGTTAACAGTACTTTGCTCACATCTTGGTAGTTCAATATTTTAACATAAACAGGTCTGGGTATATTTGAAGCTTGATATTCTCTGTATGCTCTATACGCCCTTTCTATGACCATCTGCTTAACAACCTCAGAGTCCTTGAGCAGTATTTTGAATATTTGTGTAATAGAAGTGATCAGGTCATTATATTGAATAGATTCTGGGATCCCTCTAATGATTATATTGTTACGTCTGGATCTTGCTTCCAAGTCCAGAATTTTATTTTGCATCATTTGAATGTCAGTTCCCTGTGTCTCTGTTCTTTTACTGAGCATTAATATATTGTCTTCATTGGTAGCAATTCTAGTTTCTGCTTTCTCCATTCTTTCGAGAATCCGATTACGTGTCACTAAATGAAAGTGTTTGAGATGTTAGCTCTTTTAAGGCATCCTGTATAGGTAGCAATGCTGATTTGATTTCTTCCATTGTGACCTGTTGATCAGATTTTGTTGATGGCCCTGTTTTTGCAGTCTCTTGCTGCTTGATAGTTTTCTGTCTCTTCATTAAAGATTCTTTCTCCGGTGATTGCAAAGCTGACAGCTTGGTTTTGGAAGTTGTAGTTTCCATATTTTTGTCCTCCTTTGACATTTCGAAATTCTGCACGAAGATTTATTTCCCAAAGAAACGTTACAAAAGTGAGATCAATCAGTCCTTTGTTTGATGCTCTGTTCAGAGTCAACCTGACAATCATATCCAATCCTGCTATTACCAAGTATTTTTTTTCGATTTTTCTTTCTCAGAACCAAAAGTGACTTCTGGTCAATTAGTAATAACTGCCAATTAGTTTGTTTACTCTAAGTATAACTCCACAGGGTTGATTTTTTTCTCAGGTATTTGAAGAGCTGAAGTACTGCAGTGCTTATAGAACGGCAGCCATCTTTGTTCTCATATTCAAATGTATTTCATCTGATGAAGTCTGTTTATCACAGGTGAAAGTGCTAATTGAGGTTGTTTTAGTGAATAAAGTTGGACTAGTTGCTGTTTCTGGGTCCTGATGCTTTTTATTGTGGATTTTACAATTTGTTGTTGGTGTTTGTGAATTTCTTTCAGCACCTTTGTAAGGACTTCATCTTCCACCCTCTGACTCACGTATACAGCCTCTACTTAACTAATAAGATTATGCCTCAGATATGAAAAACAGCAATAGCCACTCCTGTTCCAAAACCACCCAAGCCAAATCTTGCTTTGCAATACCATTCTATCTCAATACTTCCCACATTAGGTAAAATTCTAGGAAGAAATATCTACAATCAAATTACTGTTTATTTACATCAACACCATCTTCTGTTCAGAAAGCAACATGGATTCTGGACTGGATGCAGCACCATAACAGTTCTCCACTCCCTCACAGATGGCATCCTATCTAATATGGATAACAGCAACCTGACAGGAACTGTCTTTATTAACCTCACAAAAGTCTTTGATCTAATTGATCATAACTTAATATTTGACAAACTAACTGAAATAAGCATTAGGGATGATGCTTGGTTTGCAAATTTTCTCACCAATATATTCTTCAAGGTGAAAATAGGTACCCACTTCTCTGAAAAAGCTCCTCTTATGAAAGCAGTCCCGCAGGATTCCATTTTAGCCCCTTTGCTATTTTCTATATTTATTAACAAATTCCCATCTAATCACCTCAGATATCTCTAATTCTTTATGCAGATGACATGATCATCCACAGGTCAAACAAATTATTTTCTGTTATACAAACTCAGATCCAAGATTACCCCAAAACCCACAACTAATGGCTAATACAGAAACTTATACTCAGTCCCTTAAAAAACAAAAACAAAGCTATTTGTAACCAACCAAAACCCAGTCAAAGCAGCTAGCTTTCCTAATATTAAAGATGTTAACACCAGTATAGAACCTACTACATCCAATATCTTAACTTTTAACTACACATTCAAAATACATGTGAAAAAGATCAACATGCTACTCTTCTGAGCAAACAAGCAATCATCTGTTCTGTTCAATCCAGCCAAAGCTGCCACAGAGAAAAGAATATTCTTATGTCAACTTGAATATGGACTACCATAATAGCTGCAACTTGAAAGAAAAATGCCACCACCTTGTAAACCATCTGCAATAAAATCTACTGGTTCATTACTACCTCCCCCATTGATGAATACCACTGGCCAACCCTTGCTAAAGCTAAATGGCTCCCAGTACATTTGAGAGCCAACCTCCTACTAGACTTACTAATTCACAAAGCCTGAGACATCTTCTTCTCTCACTCATAAACTTTTCACTTACACCCCTCATATAATCTCAAGAGTATCTCTCAATCTCAACCCACCCTTCTAATTCCAAAAACTAAACTTCACTGCACTGACCATGCATTCTCCATCCTAGCACCTAAACTATGGGGCTCCATCCCACTGTCAGTCAGAACCATCCAAATGTACTCAGACTTCAGACAGCAGCTCAAGGAACAGCTCTTCACCCAAACAAAGTGTAGCTGCATTCACACAGGTCATGTTGCATGAACCAAGCAACACTCTCACAACCCTTTATCCCTGTTTCATCCTTCATTATCGAATCTTGTCATCCCCTCAGTTACTGCCTCTCATTCATCCTACCTCCCTGTTCTCTTTGCATCTCTCCTGCCTACTCCTCTTCCTTCTGCACTCTCTCTATTTCTGTGTCTTCTCCCCATGACATCCTTTTATGTGACTTGTATCACTTGCCTCTTCTGATGTCTTCATACCTCTCTGTATAGCATATATTCAGTAATATAATATATGTTGTACTGTTTCTACTTCACATAATGCTGTAGCATATGTCACATAATTTATTTTCCAGTCATCCACACCTTTCTAGCCTTCATTTCAGAGACTTGTAGTATCTATTCTTCTGTGGTGTTCCAAGTTGAAACATTGTGCAGTAAATGATGTATTTTGCCTCCAGGGGGTTGATTCTAGCATGATATATGTAATACATTACAAAGATGTTTTTCTCTCAAAGCAATGCAACATGTAATGCTGTTAAAAAAGTACATAAAAACAATACACAGCCACATCAAAATTTGCTTTCAGGAATACATTTTTGTGAGTAAGACTGCTAACCACAGGAATATTATAACCCATCCCTGTGCCTACGCCAAAAAGTGGGAAAATGTCAACTGAAATCTACTGGATTTATCACTATTAAACAACATGAACTGGAGTTATTGTAGAGTATATATACATAACAACACACATGGGGAAGTAGCACTGTCATATCTGACACCTAAAATTGACAGTGGAGAGCCATACCAAATAAATTACCTGTACTGCTGCCATCCTGCATGCAAATGTTCTCCATGGTGACTGTCATTGCTCATTGGATGGAGCATGTAATATCTAGTTTAAGAGTCAATTCCTTGCAAATTTTCCTGAGATTTCTGAAGGGAAGACATGGCAGGTGAAGATAAGGGTGGTGCCCCATTTAAAGCATAAAGGTAATGTGAGGAAGAGTTGAAGATTTGTGTACATTTTCTCATGAAAAACTACAGCCACAGGCTACTGTAGGAGGGCTATACCAGGTCTCAGTAACAGGCTGCGCCACTGAATAGTTTGGCCACGGCTGCCGCCATGCTTCTAGCATCCCACACATGGGGGGATAATGTCATCATCACTACAGAGACTTGAAATGTTGCAAAGCTGACCTTCTTAACCAATGAAAGGCAGAATATAGGGTGAACCCACCATTTCAGTATTGCAAGTATATCACCTCATACCTCTACAAACCACTGCCAGAGCATGGCAACACACACACATTCATTACTGTCTTTCCTTATGTGCAGCCAGCACAGAGATTGTAGGAAATGGGGAGGGGAATCGAGAGAGACTACAATGTCTCAGAGAGGCATGGGGAAAGTATGGCTTTAGTTATTAAGGAGTCCAAAGTTAAACTACAGTTAGTTGTACCAATAAAGAGTGTGGAAATCAGGGCACAAGCGATTGTCAGACAACTAACTTAGTATGCATATTCTGAGTGTGCAAACCCTACCTAGCTGTAAGATTAGCTCGTGTGGCAATGATCTAGTTAACGTTAGGTAAGGTCAGATGGCTGTGGGTTAAATTGCACCCAACATCAATTATGTTTATATGAATTTTACATTGTATATATTAAATAGCTGTAGTTATTACTTACAATACCATGTCATCAGGTCAGTTAAATTGTAAAATAAATTATATCTATACAATTATTTTATAATATGTACAATTCCTATAAAATTGTAAATAACTTTCATTTATGGAGCTTTTCTCCCCAGGCCTTCGCTGACGATGGGTTATATGCCCAATAGACTATCCCAGTTAACAAATGTCAAATAAAATAAATAAAAGTAAAAAATATATATATTATAGCATTAGTATAACACTAATTAATGACCTCACATATTTATATGTGTATGTATTCAATCTTATCTAGAATGTGTAATGACTGTGACCTTGGCAACAAAGAAATATTTGCAATAATGTTGTTGCTATGTCTCTCCCCAACCCTCCTTCTCGCTATCCTTTCCATTTTTTCTCTGAATTGTTAATTGTAACATCCCTTTCTGTTCCATCATGACCAGCTACATTGACCACAGTGACATGGACTGCCATCCGTCCACAGGCAGCAGTGGTGGTGCAACCTCCAACAGCAGAGGCACCCAGCATGTCTGGGTCCCAACCTACCAGTATTGCCTCCTCACCTCTTGCACTACCTGCACCACCTGTGTGAGGTAGGTCTGGCCCAGGGACTGAGAAATTGGTAGTCACTGGGAGTAGTGCCAGTGGAGGTGTTTATTATGTCTCCTGACAAGAGCTGGCAGGGCTGGTGAATGGGATAATGGACGGGAGTCTTGGTGCCTCAATTGGCTGCATTGAAAAGATTCTGCATCACATTTCCAAATCACTGCCCCATCCAACATTGCCCAAAGTCTGAGGCAGGAGCTAGGGGTGACATTTATGAGAGTGAGTACTAATTCCCCATTATGTTCATTCTGGAAGGGGATGTGCTTCTGAATATCCATTCTTATCCCCATTGTGGTGTTCCCCACCCTATTTTATCCATCACCAGCCGTGTTTGTCACATCTGTCCTGTATATCTGCCCCTGCTACCTAATCTACCCTATATACCCACCTCTGATATATCTAGCTTCCTTCTCCAACAGTTCTCAGTATCAGGAAAACAAAAAAGGGCACCCATCCCACAAAAAAATAACATCCCACATATAACCTTCCACTTCCGTGATGTGTGTGTGTCTATGTGTATTATACACCTAGTTTTGTCCAACTGGTCAAACAACATTGTTAAGTTGTAGTCACACATCTTCCATGATATACCTGTCCAAAAATGTCTAAATTCCATGTACATATACATTGTTAGCATGTTAAGAAGTAGGTAGACTTGGTCCTACCTACCTCCTTGACATTTCATCTGAAGTAACGCATTTATCACATCACACACATGGATATTAGAGTTTAAACAGCTCAACAAATTACTCTTTCTATACTTACTGTTGTGTGACTATTGTCATTGAGCATCATCAGTACTCATATTTAGGATTTGCTAAGTGACACTTTACATCCTGTGGTAAAAATTGAAGAAAATTTGCCTTCAGATAGATTCATATGCTGACTGTCAAGTGAATGAGCTTAGCCTCAATGCACAACAGAAAGCAATATTGATATAAGCATGAGTAAATGGTTACTATTGTTAGTGTAACTGCTTCTACTGTTCAATGTACTCCTGATTTGAATTTCAAACTGTCAGTCATGTATGTAGAGGATAACGATTCACTGATTGCTTCTGTCTGTTTAACATGTCATTCACATATGTGGAGGGTAATGATTCACTGATTGCTTCTGTCTAACATGCCAGTCATGTATGTGGAAGGTAATAATTCACTGATTGCTTCTGTCTAACATGTCAGCTATGTATGTGGAGGGTAATGACTCACGGATTGCTTCTGTCTGTTTAACATCACTCATACACTCCCTTTAAATATGTGCTTTTTGACAACTGCTATATAACTTGCTGTGTTGTGAGAAACTCTCACAGGTGGATGGTGCTGATGTTGGGAGTGCTGTGCTCCCTTTTAACTATGGCCGTAGACATTCACAAATGCTAGTGATGGTAACTCATCACATGTGTGCTCTCTGACTACTGTGGTCTCAGTAGTTAGTTCATGAATCGCAAGAACATGAGTTAAGAAAGCGGGAGTTCAAATTCATTGAGGTATATGTTGTTCCAGTGTGCAGAAAGCAATTGGTGGCATGCAATAATGGCTTACTGAAAAATGTGAAAAATTCTACTTGGTTTGGCACTTTCATAGAGAGAGGGTTTTGATCCCCCGTGTGCTATATGCCTTTTTAAAGAAGGCCATATGCATTCACATGCACTTGTGATAGCTTCTCCTCAGATGTCTGCTTTCTGACAACTGTTATTTAAGTTCTTCTGTGACATCAATAGTTAGTATGCACATCAAAAGAATGTGAGTTAGGCAGGGGGGAGAATGAATCCAGTGAGATTTACATTGTCACAGTGTGGAAAAAGCAATTAAAGACATGGAGGAGTGGCTTCCTGAACAAACGTGAAGAGATTTATTGGTATTTGACAGGTGGAGGGTATTGATCCCCAAGTCATGCACTCCCTTTTAAGCATGCTCAGTTTCATTATTTATAAGATGTATCTTCCACTGTGTGACAGCAAAAAACAGCACTGCTACTCAAGCTTGGGAAATATTAATTATTATTTCTTTTCCTATTGCAAAAACTGATGAAAATGCATTTGGCAGCATATATATATATATATATATATATATATATATATATATATATATATATATATATATATGCTTACCATTGCACAATGTAGCTTAGCCTTAATGTACAAAGGACAGTAACACTGTATATAAAAATAGTCTTGAGTAGACATTTATTATGTAAACTGTCACAGCTCCCATAGTTCAATGTAATCTTGATCTGATGTTTACATTATTAATAAGATATGTTGAGGCATGCAACCCACTGATTATGGTGTCTGCTTCACAATGCTCGTTTGTTAATTTTCCATTATGTTGTTAACGCCCTTCAAATGTGTGCTTTCTGACAACTGTTGATCAACTAGTTCTGTGGCATCAATAGCCAGTATATAAGTCATTTGAATGTGAGTTAAGTAGCAAGGGTTCAAATCTGATCTTGGGTACACTATGCAAACAAACTGCTGATATGCAACAATGACTTAGTAAATAGATGTATTGTGACAAATTCTACTCGAATATGACACTATAAGAAGAGGTGGGTTTTGATCCACTAAGTCTTGTACACATTTTTAACAATGGCTATATTCATTCACATAGACATTACTGATGAAACTCCTTCAGATGTGTGCTTTCTGACAAGTGTTGTGCAGCTTATTCTGTGGGGTCAGTAGGTAGAGCGTAACTCCAGGAACTGTGAGTTCTGCAGGCAGATATTCAAATCTATGATTTTCTAACTTGTGGAATGATGATAGCTAACTGTATTGTGCAGTAATAATGCCACGACAGTGTAAAATATGATAACATTCTATGTTATGCAGTAGATAGTGTCTTTCATTCCCCACCTGTATTATGTCATTTTTCTCTGTTCATTGTACATTCTGCAGCTTTATTTTTATCCTTACATCCATCCATCCTCAATCCCTTTTTTCCCATTTTGCACATGAGGTCAGGGTGTCACTTCAACAGTGACAATCATCTCAAGCCAAGGTTTAGACCACTGGGTGGCTAGCCCTGCCTCAGTATTTCATCTGTACCACTCACTCACACACACACTCACACCTACAGCCAATTTAGAGTATCCAATCCACCTACTGCATGTCTTTGGGATGTGGGAGGAAACCAGAGCACCCAAAGAAAACCCACACAACTGCAAGGAGGACATGCAGACTCCATACAGAAGGTACCCCAGCCAAGAATCAAACCACAAGACCTCTTGCTGTGAGGCAAAAAAGCTAACTGTTGCACCACCATGCCACCAATTTTTATCCTAGCATGTCTATGTGTATTTACCCGTCTTCAGATCACCTTTTATGGCATATTTTAGACATGGCCATGAATTTACATTATTAATCTGAAAGGTCATAATGTTGACCCTGGGTGTGTGCAGTTTGTTTGCCTGATATCACCTAATCTGTTCCCATGAAATGTATTTTGCAGCCACCTTTGTCATGAGTACGTTTGCTTGTTAATGCCCTATACTGGTGAATATATATTTAAGAAAAAATCAAGAGTTCAAACCCAAGTACGTGTATTTGGTTTGCCTGATATCATCCCCTGAAATGGGTTTTGCAACCATATCTTTCATGACTACTGTGGTAGCATGCCTCACTAATAACCTATTCATGGGTTTATACATGGGGACGTGCATATTCCTCATCATGACATCAACTTTTCTGTACCCACTTACCTTTGCTCCTGCTACTTTTGCAGCATAGCCTGCTACTTCAGTGGCCAAGGACATGTCAGTGACATTGTCAGGGGTTCGATCACATCCTTTAGTGTTTCACTTTTACTGTTGTCATCCATTACATTCCCCAGAATGTAAACTATTCTGTCATAAGTGTGTATATTATGTGGGTTATGCTGACATTATCTTATCATAATTTATTTATCTAGATTCATATGCCAGTGTTAAGATGGCTGTTTGGGGGATATGTGTTATTTATGGCTATTTAATTGCTCTGTGTAGTTCTTCACAGATGTGTAGTGTGTTGTACAGGACTTGCAACATAACTGCGTCACTGTAACTTTGTTAGGATGTTAGTATAACACATTTGGAGGCAGATCCTTAAGGAGAATAACAACAACCATACAAAATATTATATTTATAAAGTAGCAGAAAGTAATCTAAGAACTAAGCCAACACAAGAATAGAAAAAAGAGATTCTGCCAAAAGGGATAACTGCAATTAAAGGTACAGGGAATAGACAAGAGGGGACTGAAATTTACTGCAGATCATTGGAAAAAGAACCAAGGAATCTGGAGCAAATAACTAGAAAGAGAAAGGTAATTGAGTGGGGAGAGGTCAAGAAGACATTTGGATTACAGGCTACAGACTGCCTTTGCTATTAGGGATTGATATCAGAGTATAGGCAAAGAGAACAGGACAGGGGAATCCTAAGTGAAATAACTGCTCTGGTAGAGTTTTTAGCTGACTCTAGAACAGAAGTGGCTGTTTAAAATGGCATAATTAGTAATGCATATAAATTATTTCACAGTAACTCTAGGAATCAATCAGAGGAGGTTAGAAAAGATTGGAAAGAGAGACTGGATAAGCAATTTACAGGGGAACAATGGAAGGACATATGTCTGGCTCCCAAATATGCAATAAAGTCTAGAAGATTCAGGATTTTTGCTTGGATGTGTTTGCAACGATATTTGTATGCACCAGGCAGACTCCAAAGAATTTTTCCTCAGGTAGATGACAAATTGTGGAGGTGTGCTAGGGAAGAAAGGTAACTGTGAACATATGTTTTGGGAGTATAATGAGCTGACAGACTTTGAAAATTCCCTATAGAGTACTCTGTCAGAAATATTGGGTGAACAAATGGATGTAACCAAGGAAATTATTTTTTTGAGCTGGGACACATGATCTGAATTGTCTAGACATAGTAAGGCCATGTTAGGTTTAATTCTGGTGGCTACCAAAAAAGCAATTACTAGAAAATGGAAATCAAAATCTAAAGCAACCATTTTGAATATTGTAATGGAGATGAAAGAACTAGGAGTGGGACCTTTAGAAAAGGGTAGGAGCAAATTACATAAAAATGAAAATTGTGGCTACTATACAAGCAGGGTAATGTTTTGGAGGAAGAGTAATGTTTAAGGGAAGGCAGGAAGTGATTACTTTATGTAATGCTGGCTTAATGATACTGTATACATATGAACATGTTAACATAAAGTTCTTGTATATAAAACCATGTCTTACGTGATAAGGTGTTAAAAAGATGTTTGTATAACATATTGTAGTGTGGGAATTCTGGGTTAGTTTCCCTTGAGGGCTGCTGCTTACTTTTTTTTTTTATTGCAAACTGCATGCACATGTGAGACTTTTTCACTGGTATGTGTTTTTATGACCCCTTGCACTATGGCGCCTGCGGTGTCTCACCTTAACATTACAACATAGATATAATGGTATGTGGACTGTTATACTGCTTTGACTCACCACTGGACAAATATCTTTCATTTTTAAGTTACAGTAACAGTATAGTATGCATGCACAGCTAACACTCCCATTGTTTTTGGTATGATGCACAATTTTTCCATCACATTGTTGTATTATTGTCATATCCCACATCTCCCATGTACATACCTCTCTATATAGATTTTCAAAGCTTGTCCAAATTGTTTCTTCACATTTTGGGTGATTTTCTAAGAAAAGTAGTGGTTTTCTGTTAAGTCCTTGAGGACTGACATTAAATAATGACAGACGTGTGTTTCAGACTTCATACCCATGAGAGAATGCATTATAATGCAAAACCTGTTTTGCTATCAACTTGCTAGTTGTATAGTAGCATTATTTACATATTGCCCCTATTTTCGGCCCTTCCCCCCCATTATTTATGGCTTTGCCCAGAGTTCTTGTATTATAGGGTTGAGAGGTATGCTTGTGTATAATTCCTGCTGTCTTACATGGCCACATTGAAATACAAATTTTTTATACTGTTCCCTTCCGTGTCATGTTTTATTACATAAATTGCTTTGCACCTTACTGTTCACTCTCTCCATTGACTTCTATTACTGAGATCAACTCCAGAATTCAGTGTCTGTGTGGCTTGACTTTCCATGGTGCATATATTTCTATATGTGTCTGTTGTTGTTTACATCCTCACTACTAACTTATGTACTTGCTCACTTTTGATAATGTGGTTTATCACGCACATTCATTTGTACACATCATATACTTAGATGTGGCCACAAGCCAGTGCTGTGGGCTACAGGAGAGTAGTATTTTAACTTTATAATTTATTCTTTGTAGTCAAGTGTTTTAAGGATTTTTATTAAAAACATATTTTTATTCATACATATTTATTCATCAAACATTGTAATATTAAATGTGTTTTAATTGTGGCAACACAGAGAGATACAACAAGAAAAGTTTTTGGTTTTAAACTAAATTAACCTTTTAATTAATTCATTAACCTAATCAATGTAATTAAGTGAATGGTATAAAAGCACTAGTAGTTTGAACAGCCCACATCTGAAGAAGTCATTTTTAAAATGAAAACGTATGGTGGAGCGTTAATGTGCTGCGTTTCTGTGGAATAAAGTGAACTGAAGTGTTCTGAGCCATCCGTGGGTTTTTTTCACAATTTTCTAAACTTGCCCTGCTCAGGTCTTTATTGTTTTGCCTGAAAAGCTGCTTCGTTTTGTGGATTAGAGGGTACTTGTCATGCTACCTGCCATGGCTGCCTGCATATCTGATTAGGAATGCCGCTCATCATGCTAATACAATAAATAGTATGGCCTGGCCATGACGTGGCTGTGCTGTTAATGCATCCCCAGGATTATAATTTTGAAAATTAGAAAATATGAACTTGCAATTTGAAACCAAGCAGATGCTAAACCATGCAAAGTCTATTAGGTCTCTACACATGCACACTTTTTCTTGCCTCTCCAAAAATAAAATAAAATTAAATAAAAAATTTAAAAAAAAAGAAAGAAAAGAAAAGATAAAGAAAACATTTCCAAATTAGTGCTACTTTATAAATTGCAAACATAAAAATATAAGATGAAACACATTCATATGTACCTGTAATTAATTGAAAAGTGCCATGGTACAGGACAGATTTAATAACACCTACACTAAGTGTACACTAAGTGTACATAGTCTGTATTCATGAAATCCCTGACACATTTTTTGCACTTTCTAGTCACTCAGAAAGATAATACTAAGTGTACACTTTCTGTTACCTTTATGAACACCCATCAGTATTTAGAGCTGCAAGAAAATCAGTAGGAAAGCTAAAATTAGAGAGAACAAGGTGTGAGTTATACCTGTGTTGTCAGTTCTCTCAGAACAGTGTACACTTACCCCAGGATTCATGAAGCTTGCACTAGGTGCAGGCGTAGCATTGGCATTCCAACACCAAATATGGCCGGTGAGCGATCCAGGTACGAGCTGTTCCCATGTGCACTACCTGCGTACACTACGCCCGCACAGTTCCCGGGCCCTGCATGCTAATTAACCCATGTGCAGCAGTGTAGCATGCAAATGAAGGTATGTAGTGATCCAGGAAGTGGTGCAGGTGTAGTGTAAGCATGCAGAAATGTAAACCATAAAAAACGGTTTACATTTTTGCAAACATAAAATCGGAGCCATGACAGCCGACCAAACACATGTATTATATTGTTAATATATGCCAATGGCTAAATATATAGCCATTGGCATAAAAAAATGTACAAAATATAAAATTAACATTTAATATTTATATTCGCACTATCGCGAAGTGGAAGCAGGGCAGCGGTGCGCAAACGGGATCGCAAGGAAAATAGAAAAATATAGAATAAAACTGCAATATAACGCATATGATTTCCCCATAATAATGAATGGCAGGCATGCTACACCACACCATGGCGCAAGGGTCGCTAAGGGGCTGTGACAGTGTTATGCGTGGTAGCTAGGAATTAGTAGGCAATGCCATGCAAATGAGAGGATTAATAGTGAATCACAGATTCCCTGCTGGTGTAAGGATGCACCTCACAGCATAGCATTATAACACTGAGGTGTGTCCTTGAAATAAAGATGACATCAAGAGAGGGGTGTGTCACCTTTGCTGTAAGCACATTGGAGTATTGCTAATCCGGTTTGCCCGTATCTAAGCAAAGCTGCAGGATAGGGGTGTGTCGAACTGGCTATAGCTTTGCTTAGCTGAGAGTACACAAGGTAATTGAGTATGCATGTGAACGGAGATAAAAACGCACTTAAACCCGGTAAATGGGTTTACGCGGTGCGCACCGGAGCTGAAACAGGAAGGATATAGGAAAGAAATAAGGAAATGCTGCAGCAGAGAAATTGGAGTACAAATGACTAATTAACACCTAGGAACCTACAGTGGGTCATTGACAACAGCTAACAAGGCTGCAAGCAGCTACCTGCAGAACAGGAAAGGGGAGGGGCTGTACTGCACAGAAAATGGTAAAGTGTCAAAGCAGAACAAAGCAGATTTGCAGTATATCAGCTACAAGACACATTTTGCAACACATGACTGGGTAGGGGAAAGTACAAAACAAGAAAGACGGCAGGTGGATGCATGCCTGATAATGGAGGGGATCCAGGTTTAAAAGTGAATTAAAGGGCAACAGATTAATCAAGGCAGGCAAGCATAACTCATAACTAAAGGCCCCACACTTGCAGTACTCACTGTAAAACCCATAATTAAGATACCCTGCAGCTGGAATTGCTGATACACACCCAATGACATCAGCAGTATCCATAGCAAAATAGTATAAAGTGTGAAAGCACCTCACACACACTTGTGTATTCCCATACACTCTGCACCATTGGTGTATACAGACGGGGAACTTTTAGTATGTACATGTTAGGGGCTGCCATAACTTTGATCAACCAGCATGTGTTGGAGACTGAAGGTGGTGTGGAGGATGATGCACACAACCACCTCAGGCACCAGAGGAGGAGAAGACTGTTCAGACCCAGGGTAACCTACCATGGGCTACATGATCTGGAGATAGTACAGCATTAAAGGGTGGACAGGGACACCCTATAGCAACTTGTGGAGCTGTGCCGGCCACTACTCAGAGTCAGAACAAACAAAGGGGAACCCATCTCAGTGGATACAAAGGTGTGTGTAAGCCTGAGAATACTAGCTACAGGTACCTTTCAAAGGCCAACTGGGGATATCATGGGGATCCCGCAGGCATCAGCATCCAGGTACTTCACCAGTTCCTGGATGCCATGTTACCACATGCCAGTGAGCACATATACTTCCCCCGAATGCAGGAAGAGTTGGCCAGCAATATGCATCTCTTCCACCGTGTGGCAGAATACCCGGAGGTACTGGGTGCAATAGACTGCATGCACATACACATCAAGTCACCACCTGGTGAGCAGGGTAGGCACTACATAAACTGCAAGGGATACCCCTCCATCAACTGCTAGGTTGTGTGCAATGCACAGGGCATTATCATGGATGTGTGTGCTGGCAGCCCTGGAAGCTATCACGACTCCCACATCTGGCATGCCTCACAGCTGTATCAGGTATTTGCCAGGGGGGACATCACATATGGCCACCTGGTGGGGGATGCTGGCTATGCACTGGAACCGTGGATGATGACTCCCATCAGAAATGCACACACACCCATGCAGGAAGGCCATAATGAGGCACACGCACAAACCAGAATCATCATAGAGGATGTGTTTGGGATGCTTAAATCATGGTTCCGTTGCTTGGACATATCTGGTGGAGCCTTGCAGTACTCTCCAGGCATGTGTGCCCACATATTCATAGTATGTGCCATACTACACAATATGATCCTGCGGAAACAGCTGCAGCAGGGACAGAATGGTGAAGGTCCTCACAGCCCACCACCATTGCCAAGGGCCCCACAGGCACAGGGGTACTCAGACCACGAACACCCTGAGCCAGCCCCAGTAGGTAGATGGAGGCGTGCCCAGTATGCCTATGCCTTGGCAAGGAGGGAACATATAGCACACACTGACAGTGTAGGCACCTAGGGACCGACACCTTTCTCCACCTGCACACACAGTAAAAATGGATGGCACACACACACACACACACACACACACACACACACACACACACACACACAAGACTACCTGTAAATTGTCATGTATAGGCAGTCTACTGTGTGCATCCAACATAGGCAGCCCTCAACTATTGCACACACAACTGCTATTGGCACAAGGTAAGTCAACACCTGAACAGTAAATTAAGCTATCAGTATGTGCTGATACTACATGTATAGGTTCATAGGTTCATAGGTAGGTACTTGGCTAACTGCCTGACGGCATTCATAAGCCTAGCCAAAATGTGTCAGCTTTAGCCACACCATTGATTCATTAACTGTCCCTCTGTGGGTGTATCTACTGTTCCCCATCCACTCTTTAAGGTTTCCCTTGAAAAGTGTTAGTGAGGGGCTCTGTATAATGTAATTAGGGATGTTGTTCCAAAGTATGGGGAGTTTCTGTGACAGGAATCCATCCCTTCAGCATCTTCCAGTTATTGTTGTAGCAAGGTTCAGCTCACTACAGCATGTGGCTCACTGTGACATGAATTCCCATAGATGGAACATATCCATTAAGCCTGAGATCAACATGGCTTTGTTGGCCAGCAGAGATCATCTCTGAGTAAATGAGATGCCACTGAGTAAAGTAGGAGTTTAGTCAGTCTGGCTGCATAGGACACATGTTTGAGGCCAGTAATCCTCTTGGAGAGGTACATTTGTGGACCTTCCAGCTGTTGGATGTGTCTTCTGAGGTACATCCCAAATGGGTTATTATACTCCATGATGGGACTGATGAGTGATGAGTAAAGGGGCACTATAACCTCAGTATGTCTAGATGTGAACCCTTTAGTAATCAGATGACTTACATAGAAGGATGTCCTAACTACTTTGGAGATATGATTGTCAAAGGAGAGATCACTATCTACCTTAGTCCCCAGATACCCTATTACCTCGTCTGTATTAAAGTGGCTGCCACTTATGTGTTAATATGTGGGTGCTTAATATTCCACAATGGAATGACCATGCATTTTGTGGCACTTAGCTGGAGGCCATGACTTTGACACCCTGGGTCAGTCTCTGTGAGGCCCCTTGAAGGATGTCTGTGTCAGCTGGACTGTCAAGTATGGCTCCCAGTTTGCAGTCATGCCAAACATGGTCTGCCATAGTCCAGTTGTGTTTGCCTGTACCTCTGAGAAGCATATGCCAAACAGTAGGGATCCCAGGACTGAGTCCTATAAGACACCAGTCATGACTGGTTAAGAGTTGGACCTGGAGACCGCTAGTCGTACCATGTAGGTTTTGTGTGTAAGCCCATTGGCAACTCATCCTGTGATGTATGGGTGTATGTACAGGCTGGTGAGTTTATCAATAATACCTGAGTGAGGAATGGTGTCAAAAGCCTTGGCGAGGTCCAGGCAGTATGTGTGAACCATCTCTCCCCTCATCTAATGTCTTGGTGACTGTCTGAAAGACATCAAACAGGTTCAGTAGGCATGAAATGCACTCAACCAAGCTGACCTGGGTTGGGTCAAGTGTTTGGAGGTTACTAATGTCTTTGTTAATGAGTGCCATGAGGATGCACTCCATAGCTTTGCAGACCAGGCTAGCCAGGCTTATGGGATGGTAGTTATCATGGTCAGTTGTGTTTCCACCTTGGTGGAGTGGAATAACCGTTGCCATGTGCCATTGTCTGGGCATGTAGCCTGTGGAGAGGCCGAGGTTGAAAAGCTTAATTAGGTGGGGGGTCAGTTTGTCTTGTAGTGTTTGCAAGATGCAGTCTGGGACACCATCTGCCTCCATTGATGCTGTGTATTGCTGTTAGAGAGGGCCATTTCCACCTGTGTGTCTCTGATGTCTGGGATACTGTACTTTTCGAGTATTGTTGTGGGCTCCTTAGGGGGTGAAGTTTGCAGTGAATGTATCTGCAAGGATGTTGGCGATATCAGTAGGGTCAGTATATTTTGTGCTATATTGCACTGGCACAGTGCAAATCTGTGTGTTACCACTTAGATCCTTGACATAGCCGAAGAAAGCTTTGTGGTTATTTTTGAATCCTTGCCTATTTTCCTGTTGATGTTAGCCTTGGATGATTTCATGAGGGACCTACATTTCTTACTAATGCTGGTCACAGATGTCTGCCCTTCTTGGGATTTGCTGTTTATCTGGACTACTGTCCTACTTCTGTTGTATAGCCTGTTTATTGCAGGGGTCCACCAGACTGGTGCCCTTGTCTAGGAGGAGTGAGTCTTGGATTACCAGTGATGACACGATCCATACATCCTTGTAGATGCTTATAGAGTGCATTTGTAAATCTGTCTGTATCTTGAGCAGTGTTTCCCCTTAGCATGGGGGCTGTGAAACCCCCCACCCCTGTCTCTAGTAGAGTGAATTTAACTGTAGGAAAGGTATACACTGTGGTTTCTGTGGGTGGGGGAGATGGTTGGGTGTGGAAACAGTGAATAGTTCATGGTCAGATCTAACCAGTGACCGGTTTACCTCTGCTGTGGTGCACCTGTCGCCCATGTTGGTGATTACCACTTCTAGTATGTTTCCACCCCTCGTTAGGGAGTTTACCATCTGATACAGGGCATATGAGGTGATAAATTCCAGGAAGCACTGGGCCTGGAAGTGAGTACTTGAGTAAGTTTCCCAGTTAAAGGTAGGGTAGTTGACATCGACCAATACCAGGGTGTGCGGTAGGACTGTCATGTTTTCCACTGTCTCCAGGTAGGTGGAGTGGTGGTCCTGGGTCATGGAGGGTGATCTGTAGCATGCCACAGTTTGCATTGCAGTTGTGGCTGATGTTAGCTGCACATGGATGATCTCAGATGTATCATGCTGCCCCACTAACCTGGAGGTGTTGGTATCCCTGATGAATATGGATACACCACCTTCATGTTTGTGTCAGTCCATGTTCTGTGTCTGAAAGGTGTGGTATGGTTTGTAGTCTGGAAGTGCTGGTGTGCTCTCAGGAGCCATAAAACAGGTCTCAGTTACTGCACAGATGTTGACGTTGTCCATACTGAGGAGTGGTGTGAGTGCGTGTATGTTGTGATCACAACCCCTGGTGTTGAGTAGCATAACCCTCATTGATTCTACTATTGTGCTGTTTATAGAAGTGGGATTCACCTTTGAGACTTCCCTAAAAAAGGCACCATGGGGGCGCCAATAGCCTTGGCCAGTATTCCAAAGCCCAAGGCTGACACATAAGCCAGTATGGTAGCGTTGCATGCATGTTTCCCATCTGTGCTTGTTTCTCATCTTTCCTGTAAGTAACCTACTGGTAAGCAATAGAAAGCCTTAAACTTATACAAGCCTTCTAGCTTCCAAGATAGGCTTTTGGAGTGATTAAGTATCAGGGTTTTGAATGTTCTTGCTGTACTTAACTGTTTTCTGACTACATGGTGATATTTCACTGTATATTGTGATCTGAAAGCTCTGTTTATTCACATATTATGGCTGTGATGGCCTGCACTTTAGAGATTCACAGATAGGTAGTAGGCTATCTGCCCAAGGGCAATTAGAAGCATAGCTACAGTGTGTTGGCTTTCTCTGCACCATTGATGAAGTAACTGAGCCTCTGTCAAGCATAGCCAATGAAGTGATTCCAGGCAGAGTTGCCAGAAGCTGTTGAAGACTGGGGTGGTGGAGGGTGATAGGGGCACTTAGTGATCTAAAGCGGGTGTGTTAACATGAAAAATCAGCACCATTCAATTTCCCCAACAGGTCTTGCAGCTATAAATCTAGAGGGGCTCCCCCACAACCCTGGCTGTATGGTTCTGGGACACATGATCCCAGGGGTGTATAGTCTGTTACCCATTCACACATCAAGATTTCCCTTGAAGTGTGTCAGTGAGGTCTATGCCTAATGTTGTTAGGAATGTAATTTATAGTCTCTCATTTCATTTGTTATATGTTTTTATTTCAAGAGTAAGTGAAGCTCAGTGGGTTTGGGCACCTCTGCCCCTTGCTTAGCCTAGCTTACACACAGAAATCATCTAAAAAGGAAATAGGCGGAAGCAACGTTAATGTCAATAGTGTAATGGTTACATTTGCATAATATCTGTGCATTTGAGGTTCAAATCCCAATAAAGTCAGGGATGTTTATCATGTTAAAAAATATACCTTAACCACAGCTTGCATATATAGGTAGTATTTGTCAGTATAATAAACATTTGAAACACCCATATAAACCCATGTGTGCTGGAGAGTAAAGTCAACAGAGAATGTAATGTTAGGTAAGCACATAGTGAGATGTTACTTCACTGAAATGTATATATTCTGAGTAGTTAGCAGATGTGGCCGTGTTTGCGCGCACAGGTTATACGTTTTAAAGTTTGTTTAACTGTTTAACTGCTGGTTTAATGTCACACAAACACTTTTAAACATGCATACAACTGCTTAAATGAGCCTTATTCTGGAGTAGAAAATATTTTTAAAGCATCATAGGTGTTGAACCATGCACACTGTAGTCATGGGACTTACCACTAAGCCATCTGAGCTGTATACATGTTTCATGGTCTTTAGACTACACCTTATACTATAGGCATTCCACAGTACTGACCACAAATGGGACAGTCACTTTGTGTACGTATGTACAGTACATTGTAATGTACTGTAGTTTGTGAATCAACATATACAAGTCACGTATGTATAACTGTTACAAATTAATACTATATAAATATATATATATATATATATATATATATATATACACACACACACATCAGTAATGTCTGCACATAGATATATATATATATATCTATATACAGTTACATATATAGCCATATATATAAGCATCTATGAACACACTTTGTGACACAGAAGCAATCCAAAGGAATTGAAGTGTACACAAAACACATGCAGCTCTGGTATTACAACTATTAATATTAACCTAATTCACCATAGAAGGGATGGTTGTTGTGTATGTGGAGATTGTGGTGGGGGAGGAATGATGGGTAATGAAATCATGCATCAAGGAGAGCCTGGGTTGGATGTTCAATAAGTGAACTGGAGGGGTATACATGGAGTATGGGGACAATATAAAAAGGACACAAAGCAAGAACCATTCTCATCCATAATACACTCTGTCATGTAACATTGCAACACCTAATTCCACAAACATATGAACATTAACATGTATCATACATATGTATACCAACTCACTGCCACATTTGTTTTCAGTAGTGAGGAATGCCTGTAGTAAAATGTATATTCTAAACACCTTAACATTTGTACATATCTCAGATGCCTTAGTGGTAAAGTCAGTGACTGTGGTGCTCATGGTCCCAGGTGCAAGGACTGTTAATTTATTTTGAGGGCCAAAATAAGGGCTGTTGGATGCAGGTAGATTAAAGCACATTTAAGCAGTTGTAAGCGAGTTTGCGTGGGTTTGCGTGATGGTAAGCAGCGCTTAAACACGGTTAAACAGATAAGCGCTTCACAGGTTTAACCTTTGCTTAACGTCGTGCAGTCCACAGGCAAACCTGCTTACAACTGCTTAAATCTGAGTTATTCACACTTTCCCTACCAGTGCCTACTCTGAGAGGCAAAATAATAACCCCTTCCAGGATTAGAACCCGCAACCATGTACACCATCCTCAGAGTAACCTACCACTAAGCTACCTGAGATGCACCTATGCCAGTTGCGTATTCAGACAGGTTAAACCACAAAAGGGAGGATTGTGTGGAAATAGGACAAACCGCATTGTACCCAATGAAAGGAGTATGCAATATAAATATATATATATATATATATATATATAGAGAGAGAGAGAGAGAGAGAGTGAGAGATAGATACATGTCGATATATAGAGATATACATATATATGTATATATATATATATATATATATATATATATAGAGAGAGAGAGAGAGAGAGATAGGTTAAAAACATCTACACATCTATGGAGGTACAGATAAACGTATGCAATAATATATATATATATATATATATATATATATATATATATATATATATATATATATATATATATATATATATATATATATATATATATATATATATATATATATATATATATATATATATATATATATATAGACACATACATACATACATGTGTGTATACAGCATCTGAAGTGTTCATATCTGAGTATAACATGGACCCTAGCAATCACACATTCTGCCCCCCCCAAACAATATGAACATAACATATGAAGAGTATATCCCAATACACTATTACAAATATGTTCTATGGACACAGTCACCAACACAACTACAATGACTGCAAATATCCATGACAGAAATACACAGACAGCTTTCATTTAGCAAAACTTTATTACATTCCGATGTATTGCCAAAAGGATTCAAGGACTAACAGTGCATGCATGCTATACAGGAAGCATTTAACAGTGCCTTAATGAATCAGCCTGCAATTACCATAGTATTAGTCCACTAAAGGATAGGTGTTCACATAGGGAAAGAACCTCCACACACATATAGAAGATGTATAAAAGCGGTTCCTACACACCTGCATCTGTCATGTACACCCAACAACATCTCCCCCACACCCAAACTAATTACAACAATACATACTGTCATACCATAACCAATTATTCACCCACTGTACGACATCTGCTGAAACCTTAACATACCTGGACACAGACACACTAACATGGCCCTATGTGAAATAGTTGCTGTTATACAATGGAACAGCTGCTGATGTTATGGGGTTTGTTTGAACTATTCCCATTTCAGAGGGTTGAATAGTAATTACACCAGGAAGTGTTACCGATTACTGATTATCAGCACAGTATGATACACATTAACACCAAACTAAAGATGTCTGGTAAGCATACTGTAAACCCCCTAACATTATATGCATAGCCACGCAGCCTTGAGCTGGTCATACATCTTGGCTAGACTGAAACATATGCAGAAGTATTAGGTACAGACAAACAATGCACTAGTAGCATTGTTCAGAAATATAACAGCAGTACCCACATTTAGACCAAATCCTCTAGGCATTACACACAATATATTAGTGTTTGTCTCAATACAGCTGTTGCAATAGATTTCAAACAACACTTCCAGGCTGTCTTCCTCACAAGTAAGACAAAGGGACAACGCCCAAGTGGAGTATTTAGTTATACTCCACTGTTGCCATGGTATTGGCTAAGGCAGTAGCTGCACAGCTGATGTGCATGTAATTAACTACTTAGGAACACCAATTGGTTATCAGGATAGCACATGTTACTGATCTCTAACTATAAAAGGATGCCTTGTCACACATTCAAACCATCTGTATCTACCTGTAGAACAGTACAAAATACTGAAGCACAAACCGAAAATGAGTAATATACCAGTCAATAACACCTCCAATTACTAAGAAGGTATGTATAACATTTAGTATGTCTGTCTATGTAGTACCTTTTCTGTAAGAATTACAGTGTAATCAAGGTATATAGTGGAAATAGCAATCCTGTAGTGATGTATTGTTGAGCAGTAGTAATGCTTGTAGTATTCTATGTGTGTACTGCTGTAGGTCACAAGGCAAACTCCTCATACACGGCAAAGAATGATATATATGGGCTTGGAACTCACCAATTCTCTTCCAGCCACTGTCAGTATCAGGGTTGGTCCAACAAGTATGTGCTATAACAGGAGATAGTGTATGTTTATGTATTGTAACAGTAGACATGTATGGGTGTATAAGTAAGATGAACATGTCAAAGGTGGGCTTACTGTGCAAATATGGTTTGCATTGTGAGATATTGTGCCAATAACTGTGTAATGTACAGTATTTTAGGCAGATCTGTATTCCATTTTACATAACATTTCTGTTATGTTATGCAAACACTAGTTATGTCTATTGGCAATTACAATACTCAATAACAGGATACATATGACTTGTATTCATCTAACAGTTTAGCAGCATGATAGCAAAGATAATTGGAAGAGATAGGTAACTATCCATGCACATAACATATGCAATATCCACCTCTCTAGTATCGTTTGCAAGCAATAACAGCTGTGCATGTGTACATGTTATGCAAATGTGTAGTGACCCTTGTTACAGGGCTGGGCCAAATGGCTATGTGCACACCTACATAAAGTGGATATTGAGAGTAGAGACACACTGGTTGAACTTTCAGGTTTGTGTAGCCTAACCTCTCATTGCAAACCTAATAGCCACTTGCAAATACTGTATGTAAGGTAGTACACAGTATTGGTAATGAAACAGGTTGCATATCATCTTTAACTCCAGTGTAACATCTGCAGTAGGAGTGTAAGATGTAGGAGACTGCTGCCCATGTGTAACAGCTGCTTCATAGGTGATGGCTTACACTTTCTGATTATATCCTGATCGTGTTGATAGTGGCAGCAGAGTCTATTGATACATGAGTCTGTTTGGGGAGTGGGTGTCTGTGCCCAACAGAGCTCATGGTTCTGGTGGATATGTGAGTATATACCCAGAAAAGGAAACAGACCTGGAGACACTTGCATCATCTGTAATCAACTATCAGGATGTGATGTGCTCCTCAGAGAAGGATTGCTGCTAAAGGTAGCTACTATGTTTCTGTAATAGCCAGTGTTGTCATGTCCATAACACAAGTAATTACTTGTGAGCATCACTGTCTAAAACATCGTCATAAGCAATAAGTAAACTAAATACAGTACTTGGTACTTGTAGTACTGAATGCTCATACAGGCATGTCCACTAGTCAGCTACTGGTGTTTACTAATGTCAGCTTTATGTATGTGGCCATCCTGGGGGAATGTAATCTCTATGCCATGCACACTGCCAAACCCACCTAACACCACACCCCACACATTGTCTGGGATGCAGCTACAGGGGTAAGCTGGAAGGCAGTCCAGTCTACAGCCATGACTGGACTGGACAGTCATGAGGTGTAGGTTAACACATGCATCTCATCATCACAACCAACACATACCCTTACCAGAACACTGTAAGGACACCCACACATACTACCAGAAATCACACACATTCACAGAGGCTTCTAAGTGTCTGGCCAAGCAAGTGACCTCCCAAGCTGGAATAGACAGACAACAAAATACACAAACTGTATGACATAGTTTTCATAATTGTGCCACACCTCAGAACACGTGGCCAGAAACATGCCCAACAGTACTCATTTGTGACTGCAAACTCTAGCACTATGTTACACACCAGGCTATATGAGGTCAAACATACTGTCAGCTGCCTGTCTGCCATAATTAGCCACATACCCATACACTCAGACCACCTTTTTAACTATACACATGGCCCTGGCATATTCTACGTTGTTGTACAGGACCTGTGATGCAGTAGCCTGGACTGCATAGAAACACATGTAGGAACTGTCAGGTCTTGTAGCCCATGCAGGTATGTCCCAAGGCCTGGGTAGCATTCTGCCATTGGCCAGAATGATACTGCAGTACAGGGACAAAGGGATTTTATTCCACAATTGTCTAATGTACTGGTGCAATTCAAAGGGTATCCAGTATCTCTCTGCCTGGGATAACATGGTTGACAGACCATGATGCTTTGCCAGACAGGGCCTGCACCTGTCACCCCTGGGAATCTGGATACTGGCTAGGGCTCATGCTTCCCCTATAGTGCCTTCATCATGCAAAGTTCACGTGGAAGTCCACTTCTGTAACAGGGAAGCAATAAACTGCGGGTCTCGCTACTCAATGATACATTTCAGAAACTCAATATGGACTCACTTATGTCAATCCTTAACATGGAGAACATATCTGTGCAGTGACTGAGATATGGTTCAATGCTCCGGAGAGCATACCTGCATGACCATGTTATAACACATACCTCACCTCTTGCCCATTATGCTCTATTGGAACACACATGCAACAGGTATGTCCATATACCTGAAGGATATGTACACCCACACACTAGTTGCACTTGCATAACTTCAGATGCATTATGCTGAGCAACTATCTTTGTGCCAAAGTGGATTGCACCTTGCAACAGATCACCCACCATGCTTCAGAAGTCCCAACTGTGATATTGTGCTATAATGGGGAATATTAGGTTTGAGACAGAAAACCATAATAATGGCTACTCTCAGCTATTCCAGTATGCAGAGGTGGCTTGTGCTATAGGACTGCAGCCCCCCACCTGTAAAAGGAAAGAAGAAAAGAAATAAAAACCTGAAATAAAAAAAATAAAAAATTGTGAGTTCCAGAACTCCACGTATGCATGCTTGGAGTTCTACTTACAGAACTCTAGACTGCTGTGTTAGGCAGTCCGGGTAGGGGAGAAAGGCAACTCTGCCCTGCAGCCCAGAATTCTGTGCAGTGACAGCTGCACAGAAAAGAAGGACACTGGACTGCATCGCCTGCAGACTGGAGCCTGCAGCCTACTCTCACGGAGCCAGGAAACAAGCCGTTAGCTTGTGCGGGCTAAGGAGAAGGAAACCTGATTGCTGTTGCAACTGGATTAAGGTGTGTGAATTCAGGACTACTGCAAATTATTTAATTCAAGAATCAGGATGGGCTATGGAAAAAAACAGAGAAAGCCAGGAAACCACCCGGTCTGTGTATTTAATTCAGGTAAGGTTGATTCAGGACTGTGGGTGGGCTATGGAGAAGGAAGCTGGCTGGTGAGTGTGTGTGTAATGCCCCAGTTGCTATATACTGGTGGCTAGAGAGCACATGGTGGTGGGTAGAAAATACTCAGGCTTGAACCCTGTACCTTGTGTGCAGGTGGCAAGGGCCTGAATTCCCTACCCACCACCATTTGTAAAAAGTTTGCAGATTTTTGCCTCATATTTGTTCTGTTCCTCATAAAATCTGTGATTTCTATATGTTTGTTTTAACTTGCACCAGTAGTTAGTAGTGCAGTGTTGCACTGGTAGCATTGTTGCCTAACAGCTACAGGTTCTGTGGTTTGATTCATGGCTGTGGTGCCTTCTGTGTGGAGTCTGCTTGTCCTCCCATCTTACAAAGACACGTGTCTGGAGTCTTTGTCCCTGCTCTGCTGAAAATTGGCTTTTGTTCCAAGTCAGACTTTCCTGGTTAACAAATGTTAAATAAAACTAACAGGCATTTGAATTTCAGACGTCATATTCTTCAGAAAGTACATGGTAACACAAAACCTTTTATTCCAGCAATGTTCTAAGTTTATAACATGGATATTTGAAATTTGTCCCTATTTTTGGGACTGTATTCCCCCATTATTGGCTTCATCCAGGTTTTTTGTGCTAAGGATGAGAGCTATGGTGAGAACTGAATTCACTGAATATGTTTGGGGGCTGTATTCCCCCATTATTGGCTTTGTCCACATGTTTTTTGCTATGAGGTTGAGAACTGAATTCACTAAATGGTAGCCATTTAAGTTTCAGTCTTCCTTTCTTTCACAAAGCAGCTGATTTGGCATAGTGGTATGTTGCTCTGACTGTTTTGCACAGGGTCCCCTGGGTTCAAGACTTGGCAGTGAAATGTATGGTGGTAACACAGCATTTTGTTCTAGCAACTTTCCAACATTATACAAGCAATATTTAAAATGTGTCCCTGGTTTTGGGCTTTTGTCCCCCTCAATACTTTTTGGCTTTTTCCAGATTTCTTGTGTTGCAAAGTTCAGAGATACAGCTGAGTGTCGAGTAGATTTTACAAGGTGCTGAGAGCTGCAGGAGAACAAAAGTTTAGTGCTGCTTATGCTAAGTCTGCTTGCATTGTTAATAGCACAACAGGTAGTGTACTTACTTTTTATGCAGAAGGGTGTGGGTTCTACTCCCACAGTAGATACATGCATTGCTGATACCATACTGCCTTATAAAGGGGGTGGATGCTGCAGTCCTTTCGGTGAAGATAGCTAGTAACTATAAACCTGTTATCAGTTTGCCATCCATTCCCTATTGTGATATTACTAGCTTATCATTTTTAATGCAACATAGGCAATTAATACTTCAAAGGCAATAGGCACTTTATTTGTAGATGAAACAGTGGCATATAAAGTTGTTTGCTAGCAGTAACCTCTTCATTAGTTACAGATTTCTTTAATGTGGAATTATTTAGATGGCTTTTACTTCTTCTGAGATTGTGCATATTTACTGATACCGGTGGACTGTAGAAGTTTGAGTAGACTTTTATTATGGAAATGTTCTGAATTCGGCAGTTTTGTCATTATTGGTGCATGTATTTTGTTTCATTGTTTACCGGAAAAATGTTTAAAGCAATAAATTTAAAATGCCATCTAACAACTGTACTGTATTGTACAAGGAATATAATTTAATACACTCAGGAAGGTGTATCAAAGAGCATGTGTATGTTTTGTGTTCAAAGGATCTATGATTTGAAAACAGCCCAAAGTTAATCTTTATCTGCCACTGGCAAAATGTATTTTCTTTGAATGTGGGTGTCATGCTGTTTCAATGAATGTGAGTTTCAAGGGCAGAAAAGTTTTAATGCTAAGTTTATTTTCATTGTGAGACTGCATTGCTTTGTTTAGCAGGTCTCTATTAGGGTTTGTGCTGCAAAATGTAAAACTTTCAAATGAAATCCAAATCATCGCAGAAGTAAAGCAGTATGCACGTTGCAGTGTTTATGGTAAATGGGGTGAAATAACCAAGGAATGGGACATTGGAATGGCTGCAGGGGGGAGGCTCCATTCGACCATGAGTTTGTGAGGTGAGAAGGGCAGCAAACTCAGACAGTCCCGGCTGAACTATACCTCTCAACTGTCCAGATTTTTGCAGAATTAATAGATTTTTGCTTCTTATTTTTGGTTTGTTCCTCATAAAAATTGTGGTTTTCTGGCAAATCATTTAGGAATGAAGTCACTAAATAATGACAGACATTGAGTTTTAGATGTCATAACCTTCAGAAAAAAAGCATGCTAAAGCAAGACTTGTTATTCTATCAACTGTCTTAAGTTTATACAAGAGACGTTTTTAGAACTGTTTGTATGTTCCCCCAATATATTTGGCCTTGTCCAGATTTCTTGCATTAAGAAGTTGAGAGGTATGAGCAAATAAATCTCTTTATAGAATTAGGAATATCCAAACCTCTCAACCGTCCCCAATTTTGGCTCAAAATGTTGCTCTCCCCCTAATAATCCCTCTGCAAAATGACAATTTTGGAAGAAACCATGGAGGGTTTACAATTATATATAACTGTAATGATCAGAGTTATAGTTTGCTTTTATTTCAGAAATGAATGTAGATGTTCTTATTTTGTCAGCTGCTCAGGTTAACAGTACTAATATTAAAAAGGTGTCCCTTCTTTGATAGGTTCCCAGCTGTATTGTGTGGCAATTTTATATATTTGCATCACATTTTTGGCCTGTTTTTCATAAAATTGTGGTTTTCTGGCAAATTAGTGGCAAATCATTAAAGACAGAAGTTAGAAAATAATGGCAGACATTTGAGTTTCAGATTTCATACCCTTCAGAAAATTCATACTACTGCAATACCTAGTACTATTCTATTATCTTACTAAGTTTATAAGAGCAATATTTAAAAATTGTCCTTATTTTTGGGCCTGTGTCCCACTTCTATGTATGGCTTTGTCCAGATTTCTTGCTCTGAGGTTGAGAGGTATGAGTGGCAGAGCCATCACCGTCAGCCAGAGACATTTCAAATTGTGACATACTTGTTGCACCCCACTCCCCATTGTAGTGGCTCTGGATGTGTCCAGGCAAAGCAAGGAGCAGTTATGCAGTTAAGTGTGCAGAGTATTCCCCCATCCAAGGTAGACCACAAGTACAACCGTGGCTTTTTGTCTGTCCTTGATTTTGCAGAATGTTCTGATTTTCTGTCATATTTTTATACTGTTGATTTATGCTTTTTATTATTGAGAAAATGCATGCTGTCGCAGTGCCCTGTTGCTCTGTGTTTAAGTAGCAATGCTTTAATGACCATCAGGTAAGCTTGTTGGAGATTGTAAGATGCAAGTAAGCTTTAATAAGCATACTGTTAAAGAATTACCAACATTGAAAGCCTTTTCGTTGTTTCCATGCAGAGAATATTTACATAACTAGATAACGTATAAGTCTTAGGTATTGAAATGCATATGACAGTATTTGTAATAAAGGACAGGATTACAGTATTTTCAGAAGCTCATTACATTTGTTGGGGACTTGCAGTCATCTTTGCAGGCTTTACCTGTAAAGTAAACAGAATGCCAATCTATCATGTGTGGTCCATAACTTGTGCAGGAATCCTTTAAGCAATTTATCTTGAGCTTGTTTCTTGTTTGCTGTTCATTTTTTACTTTGATCATGTCTTCCCCATGAAACAAGTAGATAGTTGTCAGGCAGCAGGTCTTTTTTGGATAAGAAACATTTTTATAAGTGGGGGTATCACAGAGATTGCTACTTTCAGCATGTTACTTGGTAATTTTATAAAGCTGAATATAAATTATAATTAGAACTGCAGTGCAAGGAGAAGTGGCTTGAATTGAGGGATGCTTGTTTTTTTATACTTGATTTTGACTGGCATTCCAGTAATGTATTTAAAAAGTAATTTATTTTTTCACGCCTCACAACCTTTGTGTTTCCATCTAGATATTAAGTAAGTTGTCATGTAGCCAATGCATTGAAATATTTTTTCTTCTACACTTCATTTTGTCTTGATTGGACTCTCGTAATGATGGTTTGGCAGCCAGGGCAGCGTATTTAATTAAAGTTCCAGTTGTTGTAGTTTTGAGCATAGCTCCATCCCTTTCTAGTTGGCCACACCCCTTCCCATTGGCCCCACCCATTCAGCTGTCTCCTGCAGCCCCCCTTTAATTTGAAGTCACTAGCCACCACTGCCATTATGAACTGGGAAGACCCCTCGTGTACAAACACCTGCGCTCAATGCATGTTGGATTTCATCAACCCCAAATGACCTGGATCACCGTAGTCACACAAACAGGGCTAACAGTATGCTACACATAGTCAGTCTCCAAAGCCAATGCTATGCTTCTTAAGAGCGAAGTGGTGACTGTCATGGCACCCATGCAGATGGACAATGCATGTGCAAATGCTGAATCATATACGAATGAACTTTAAGCACTCACATAAGTGCAGTGATTGTGCCATTGAAACAAAACCAAGATTCAACCAAACACAAACAAGGCAAACTGGTGGTACCCTGCCTTAAAGTATACCAGAGAAGGTAGTAACTGTTGCAAGAGTGAACACACATGAGTGGAGGTGATCCCTGGTCAGCCTCAGTAAGATGCAGATACACCATATAAAACCACACAAAGCTACTGTGAAACTAATCAGCAACATATTATGAGGCCAACCACAGAGCATTCTATGGCTGTGTCATGAATCGTAATGGCAACAACAAGACCTGCCGTGCTTCACAGCACTATGTCATGGGAAGTACTGCACCTACAGAAATAGCACCTGTTCATCCAGATAGGGTCTTGAAGAACCTAAACCCACTCTCACCTCCCCCCCAACAGGTACACATATTTATATATCCATGTACACTACATAGCCCCTGTCATAGCAACTATGCAGGTACAAGCTGCACTCTCTAAAGCCATACATACAGCTTTCATGGGACCTGTCAACATCCCAGGGTGTATCCTACAGAAATGTCAGAACAATTTGCTCTCCACATACACATCATGTTCAATCATAGCTTCATGTCAGGCTGTGTACACACTGAATGGTGCACAGCAACAGTTATCACACCCCACAAAGGGGGAGACACCACTGATAATGGGAAATAGTGCACTACTACCCTGTTGAGTGGTCTGTAAGACCATGAACCGTGATCAACTTATTTGATGTAGACAGTACAGCTGTAGATGACAGTAATGTTGATTCACCCAGCATATCATGACCTTGCCAGGTCTTAGGATACCATCACCCATACTGTGCTCCAGCTACACTCAGTAAACTAGGTGTATATTCCTATGTCACAGGAGTGGCTGGCAACTGGACTGCTGGCAGAACCAACACTACAGAAGGTGTCTGACTAATACACACACATCAAACCAGTGCCAGCTACAGTAATACAGGGTTAATTCCTGGTACTCCCCCTCTTTGTTATCTATACCACACAGACTAACACAGAAGGCATCTGCCTATTGATGTTTGCAAATGACTATGAACTAGGAGCAATAGTTGACTCAATGTGTGCTGCAGTCAACATACAGAAGGGCCTTTCTGGGCCGATGTGTGGTGTGTGACATATGGCCACAATCTGACAGCTAAGTATTGCATTGTCATCCCCTATGTTAAAAATTCTGTACCCATAAACTACCACCTAGGCAGCGGTCAACATAATGGAAACTGTGTGTGTATGGGCTGCAGCTGGACAGTAGTCTTTCCTTTGATAGTTATTTCACCACACCAGACAGGTAGTCGTACGTGGCACCCCTAATCATGACAGGGTGCCATCCATGAATATAGAGATCATTGTTCAGCCATACTCAACACTCAAGTGACCCATAATAGATCTCCTTTAAAGGTTATTGGCCATGTTCAGATGGCCTACACTGGCCTTCCCCATCCCTAGCTCCACTATGTAGCATGATGCCTAGCCTGAATAAAGCCATGTCCAACCCACAGATGTTGGACATGCTACACTTACACATCCTGATTTCAAATAAACACATACTTCATGGACATCCACCTTTCTAGTACAAGGATCACAACATGCCTGACAGATCTCTGTCCCATACACTTTACATACTCCTGCCATACTATGCATCCCTGTCCAGCAAAGCTGCACATTGCCCCTCTTTGTAACATGGTGTGAGGATTGCATGGCAAATATATCAGTAACCTTGTGGATCAGTTATGTGGCACTGCTTGAACTTGCCACTGAAACTTACCTGTCTGTTAGCTACAGCTAGGTAACCATTCAGCCTAGGCTCATAAATGACCCAGGGCATATAGCCTACTAGTTCACTATGACCATACATGCTATAGTTGATATCCAACCCTGCAAATACCATCAGGCTAGCCATTGTTCCATGTGTTTCACATGTACAAGACAGGTAATACATGGCAGGATGCTAAACAGCTGTACAGTGCCATGTAGATGTATATGGCAAAACACATACATGTAAAACTTTCTGTGAGCAAGTCTGAAGGGTCACAGGTCATGTCCCTTAAGGCTGTGTATGACTATATATGAGACATATACACAGCATTAAGTTCTATTGCATTAATGTGAAGACATCCAGGCATGTGCTGATAGGTAAAGACACCACTACAGGCAAACAGACATGCCCACATCAAGACATCCACATGGAGTATGAGCAATGTCATCACTTGACACACACATATATGGTGATAACATCAAATCACCAGTAAGTGTCAAATGTGTGTGAGTTAAACATGTCAGTGGTGTTAGCGTTATGTAGATTTGCAAAGACATATTTGTAATCTTAATAAATGTGATACACATGCAAGTTCAGCTGAACTTCTGTACTTCTCTGTGAGTTACTTTGACCTGTCTCCATCATTATGTCTTCCAGGTATGCTGCGTGCCAGGCTGCCACCATACACCCACTTGGAGGATGAGGTCCTCATCCCATACCTCCTCAACAACCATGTAACACTCTTCAGCCATGTGCCACACAATGCACAGCAGTGGGATGCCCAGTGAGAGGAACTCCGCAGGAGGGTAAATGATGTTGGCGGCCACAATCGCACCTATCAGCAGGTGCGCCGTCACTGCATGGACCTCATAAGACGGGCGAAACAGCATGCTAATGCAATCACCAGGGAACAAGGTGCAACAGGTGGGGGGCCACTCACCCAGCCCCCACTCACACGTACCAAGGAGCTACTGGCCAACCTGGAGACACCTGCAGACCTCCATCCACAAGCTTTAGCTGTTATTGTGGAGGTGGGTGTCTCTCAACCACCAAGCCTGGAGTTGCCTGGTAAGTCACTACTGCACATATAACACAACTATATTTCATATAGTTACATGTGTTACTGTACATTATGTAATGTAACATCATATGCAAGGCATGTATGCACACATGACACATACTATAGTCTGCTACTCTATGTATGTACAGATGTGCATACTCCGTAGTATAGTCTATTGTACTGGCTTATGTGCTAATATAGACATTGCACCCTGTAGCTATCACCTAGGTGTGGATAATGATTTTACTGCTGTGACATTCCTATTTAGGTACCTCTGGCGTTTTACAGCGACACCAGCCTATTGCAGGTGAGATTGTTATTTACCAGGCTTGATAATGCACAGATCATATTAATTGCATGCTATCTGCCATGTGGTCATTTAACACACGTACACATAATGTATGGTGGTCCTGTTAATATACACTGGTCAGACCTGCAATGCATCACAGTGGTTACCCATGTGGAATGACTGAAGACTATATGAAACACCTACACTAAACTTTATAAACTGTCATTGCCAGATGTGTGGATAGTTGTGAATACAATGGTGGAGGTGTGGTTCACTGTAGGGACAGGTACTACAGATCAGCATTACACATGTGGGGAATACAAACAGTACTATACAGAGAGCATATGTGTGCACACACTCTAAATGTGTTGGAGCTGGAGTATGACCAGCCCACATGATTCACCCTTGTGGATTATACCTATGCTAAGAATGTCACACAATGTCATGTGCTATCTGACATGTCCATGACATGTAGTGGGTGACTGCAACACCGCTCAACTATCCTGCAAAACATGATATCTCACATCCCAAACATACCACCCTTTGCCTGCATAACACTGCCCTCAGTGGAGCATATGACATCTACGGGTGTATGTCATATGGGATAACACTGACATGCAACATAGATGCCCATCACAACCATTGGACAAAACATGTGTATACATGGCCATGGAGGATGACCAGAGACATGAAGCAACACACACAGAAGTGATGTACTTGTGTGTAAACCCTGTTGTACATTGGCTCGACACAATACAACTATGGCCTTTGTGTAATGGTGATATTGCAGATGTGAAACACTAAACATCATATAGGCCTGTGCACAGCGTGTGTAGGCATGACATCAAAACCATCACATAACATGTCTTGAACATCTTGAGTGTGTCACGACATGAAAGCATTCACCTATACAGTATCCAAATACATATATGTGTTGCACAACATGCACATACAACCACAGCAGGCCACAAATATAGTACATTCACCTTGCTGGTGTTAAACATCACTGTCATGCTTGCTCCTCATGTGTGTGAGTTACACAGATGGCATGTGGGACATGGAGTACTGCCAAGTTAGCCATGTCTGGGCATAGTTGCCAGGCATCAGTAATATGGTTGCAGATGTGCAGAAGTGTCATCTGTATACCCTACAGTGACCTGTGTCATACATTCCACATTAGAGTTTAGTGTGTATACACCTCAGTGATGTGGGTCACATTCCACGTTAGATATGTATTGTATCTGAACACAGTCATGGCTATGAACTGTGTCTGTAACTCACACTGTATAGCAATGGTAAAGCCACATGATGCCCTGCAATGGCTATGCACATCATATTTGTAGGGTGGACTGATAACATTGTGTCATCTGAAGGTCCATGTTAGTATAACACGTCCCTGCATTAGGACACCATTACCTTACTGTATATTTGAAAGGACACCATTGTGTTACACATGTATGCATGTCATTCAACACATCAGCAGAAGACATGTCATACTACATGTGATTGGCAAGGTCATATGCCACACATAAGGCTGGTGTACTGTTAACCTGTGCTGGATGTGGTACCATTGCAAAGTAGGGACAGCCATGTCAAACATGTGTGTACAGCCACATGCACAATATCTGTAGACTCAGGTCAGGGGTAGGCAGAATAATGTTGAATAGACATACACTGCTTTGGGGGAGATATGCAAGCTAGGGTTCAGGCAAACATAGTATTCACTCCACATACACTTCTGCACATGTCCTCCTCACACATAGGGGCAGTGGCCAACACAAAGCATCAGTGGTAGATGTGCAAAGGTCAACAAAGGTCTGGTAACATGTGGGGTATGTTGCACAAAACATGGCAGTGTGGTGCAATGGTACATAGTGCATGCATTGTGTTGTAGGTATGGGGCATTAGCTACTAACACAAATGGTGCAAAGCAGGGATGTATGCTAACTACTACTATAAATGTGTAAGGTGCATGCCTTCTGCTATAACACATGCATGCTGTTGTGTGCAACTCAGGGATGTATGATAACTACCACTATAATTGTCTAAGCTGAATGCCATCTGCCATATCACATGCATGTTGCATGCCATTGGGTGCCATATCATGTGTCTGTCTGTGTGTCTGTGTGTTTGTGTCTGTATGTGTGTGTGTGTGTGTGTGTGTGTGTGTGTCTGTCTGTCTGTCTGTCTGTGTGTGTGTGTGTCTGTCTGTCTGTGTATGTCTGTCTGTGTGTGTCTGTCTGTGTGTGTGTCTGTGTCTGTGCTGTGCTGTATAACTTGTACAGTTCTTGTCTGCCCCCACAGGTGTTGATGTAGGTGCGTTGTCCTCCTGTGGTCCACCTAATGTTAGTGTCCCCACACTCTGGCAGTGATGATGAAAGTATGATTGAGGCACAGGCAGGGTCGTCAGGGGCTGAATCTGTGCCATTGGTTGCCATTCCACCTGTATCCCCCTCATCCCCGCACACAGTTCTCCTGCCTACACATACCCCTTCACCACTGGCCATAGAGGAAGGACAGTTGGCAGATGGTAGCATGGAACAGGGAAGTGTGGAAACTATGGAAGGTGTGCCTGCACACCATGATCCCAGCCAACTGACTGGTGATGTCCCACACAGGCATGTGCCCAGTGCTGCTCATAGGAGGACCACTGGCCAACATGCCCCTGCAAGGCAAAGCACATCAGCTGGTGTAACCAGACGCATGTTTCAGGCTGTAATGGAGGCACAGGCATGTGCTGAATGGCACAACAGAGGTCTGAGGCTTCAGAGGGCTGCTGTCTGTTCTTTAATTGACAACATCCAGGCAATTGCAAATGCTCACCATCATCTTGCAGATGTTGTGGATAGACGATTGGGTGACATGGTGGAAGTTCTTGACCGTGGCATGTCAATCCTCAAGCGTGGAATGTCTGTGCTGGAGCCTCTGGTGGGAGTGAGGTGTCGGGCATGTGGACGTAGGCCAGCTACATCACCTGTTGAAGGTCTACGTGAACATGCTACTTCACATACCCGCTCCCATAGTGGTGGTAGCAGCAGCAGTGCAGCTGGTGCTATGCTATCCACACCAGGACACAGCAGGCCATGTGCACGTGGTCCTAGATGGTCCCAACAGGGACACGGTTCCAGTGGACATGTGTCATCAGACAGTACCCAATCTGGACCTCTGCCTGGTAGTGTCTGAGCAACCCCTGGCAGGCGCAGGTCACATGGCCATGGCCGGACACCGTGAACTGTGGAACCTGCCCTGTACAGTCTGCAGTTGTCAATGATACCCCAGTGTAGGCCAGCCATATGCCAGACCTGTGTGCATACATACACACATACACCAGAAACAAATGTAGGGCACCTCAACACACACACACGCATAACATCCACACACACCCAATGATATCAAAGGCCCTAACCCACACACATAATGTCATCCAATGGCGCAGCCTAGGCCTCTGGCAAACATTATCACCCTGTGCATATGATTATGCCTGTGCCGCATCCCTGTCATCCACATCATCGGTGCAGGGACATGTTCATATGGTCTGATGCACAGGGTGAACATACTAGGAAGACAATTGTAGATTAATATTGTTGAATAGTGTTTGACAGGCAACGGACATACCATGTAGTACAGTTTTAGAATGCATTTGGTACTTTTGACAGTATGTATCATGTGTAACAGTAACTGCATGTTGATCTTGATGTTCTGCCTTCCTCTTTCAGGTATAATTGCATGTGCCTGGGGATGTCAGTGTTTGCAGTTAGTGTCCCATATGTAAATGTTGACTACTCACAGGTCTGTATGACAATACCTGCATGCACTTTGTAGCTTCCACATCGCAGTTTTAATCTCCCAAGTTTCAATTATGTTTACTGATCTAATGATCCAAGAGCATGATAGCTGTGTAGTAAGCCACTGTGTTCAGAGCCATCACACCCATAGTAGGAGACATCACAGGTATATTTACCTGGAGCGGGGAGGAGGTAAAAGAGTGGTATAGCAGATGACAAGGGTAAAGGCTAGTGGAAAAAGTGGCTTCTCATTGGGAAGCAGTAATACCCGCTCTCATTTTTATTTTATTTATTTATTTAGTTAGTTTACATTTGTTGACCGGGATAGTCTGACTGGATGCATGTCCATTTTCAGAGGAGGCCCGGGGAGAAAAGCTCCAAGGGTAAGCAGATACAGCATTACATAATACCAGCATTACATATTACAAACAGACTATTTACAGAGATTACATAAGTAAGCAAGTTAAACAAGTTCCACAGGTTACAGTTAATCCTGAGCACAAGTCAGGATTAAATTAAATTACACAGTAAACTGGTTAACAGATTTTTACACATTCTAGAGAGAGTTAGCCAGGCTTGATACATTGACATAGCCAGTTAAGTGACAAATGTTGTTTGAGTCTAGTTTTAAATTGACCTAAGGTGGAAAGTAAGGTAATATCAGCTGGAAGAGAGTTCCAGGATCTACTTACAGAGTTTGCAAAGAGAATCACCGGCTGTGTTATTAATTTTGCTAGTCTGAATTAGTAGTTTGTTAGAGGATCAAAGTGGTCTAGGATTGTTATAGGGGTGATAATATTTTAAGTGCAGGAGTATTGTCCGGATTATAGAGGATTTTATAGGCCATAATCAGTTGGTTATACTGGATTAGGCTGGGTAGTTCAAGCCAACCAAGCTGATTTAGATTGATGCAATGATGTGTCCTAAAAGGCAGCCCAGTGGCAAACCTGGCAATGTGGTTGTAGCAAATTGAGAGTTTGTTAAGGACAGTCTTGTTCAAATTCGAGTAGAGGGGATGCATACAGAAGGGTTGAAAGAAGGTGAGAGCTAGCTATGGCAATTTTAGCTGGAGGGGTTAGGAAGGCTTTTATTCTGTAAAGTGACCCTAGTTTTTTATCGATGGTTTTGATAGTTTGGTTAACATGTAGGTCAAATTTGAGATTATTGTCTATGATGACACCTAATAGTTTTGTAGATGGGTCAGGGGAGATTATTGTGCCATCATTTGATTTTATGGTAAAGGTGAAAGCGGTAGACCTACGTGTTGGTGAAAATAACAGCATTTTAATTTTTTTGGGATTTAGGATCAGACGATGTTCAGAAAGCCAGTTTTCTATTGTATTAAAGGTGGTCTGGGTAGCTGACCAAAACTCTACTGGAGATGTGGCTGAGCAAATCAGAGTAGAGTCATCAGCATATTGGATACAGCTGACTTTTGGGATGACAGTATAAAGGTCATTAATGAAGATGGAGAACAGCAAGGGCCCTAGTATAGAGCCTTGTGGTGCTCTGAGGGTGTTAGATAGAAGGTTAGAGAGTTTGTTCTGCCAGAGGACAGCCTGCTGTCGACCATTCAGGTAGGATTGAAACCATTGGAGGGCTTCAGTATCTAGACAGAATGTTTGCAGGGTGTGGATTAAAAGTTGGTGATAAACCATATCGAATGCCTTGGAAAGATCCAAAAAGAGGGCTGAGGATATATAATTATTGTTGCGATTATGGTTTATGGTGTTAGTAAAGGCTAGGAGGGCTGAAGTAGTGCTGTGATGAGGACGGAAGCCATGCTAAGTGTCTGCCATAAGGAGATTTTGGATTAGGTGGTGCATGAGTTGTCTATGAATACATTTTTCCATAATCTTTGCAAGTGGAGAGAGTATAGCTATTGGCCTATAATTGGAGAATTCAGTAGAGCTGCCTCCTTTGTGAAGTGGGATTACATAGGATATTTTCCAGATGGTGGGAATTTTAGCTTCTACTATGGTTTGATTGATTAGTATTGAGACGGGGTAAGTAATAGCATCAGCTGATTTTTGTAGGTACTCGGCTGGGAGTTGATCAGCAGAAAATGTAGTGGGTTTTAATTTTTTGATCAAGGTACGGATAAGTGAAGTGGCGACTGGTTGAAGCTGAACGCAAGTAGGCTTCTAGGGGTGCTACTTTCAGGACCAGGGGAGCTAGGAGGTAGTTGGCTAGCTAGGGCTTGAATTGTCTCAGTAAAGAATTGGTTAAAACTATCAGAAATATCTTCAGGGGTTTTATCAATAGTAGTAGCAGGGATTGGGGTTGAAGTTTGTCCAGGATGTAGTAGATTATTTAAACCTGCCCAAAACTTCTGAGGGTTATTTTGATTTACTGTCTGTAAATTACAGTAGTATTGTTTTTGTCTTGTAAAATTGATTTTTTTGGTTTCGTTCCTGGATTGCCTGTATTTAATGTGATCTTGAGGGTCTTTAGAAGAATGCCATAAAGCCCATGCTTTGTTTCTAAGGGTAATTTTGAGTTTAGACTCTATAGAAAGCCATGGTGCAGTTTTTGCCTTGGTTCTCTTTGAACGAACAGGTGCATGCAAATCAAGGATCTCAAGGAATTTGTTGTTAAAGTATGCTACTGCTTCCTCTAAGGGGAGGTATTTTAGAACAGACAAATTACATGAGTTTAGTTCTTGTTGGAATTTGGCAGGGTCACAGTTTTTATTATTTCTAACCTTTCTGAGTAAGGGTTGTTGGGAATTAATGGTTTTGTGCTTAATTACATATGTGAGAAGGTGATCGCTTAGGCCATTAAGGAGGGTACCAGAGGTGTACAGTTGGGGGTGACTGTTTATGAGTACCCAGTCAAGTTACTTTCTTTTTGGTTGGGTTTACCTATCCTGGTAGGGGTGGATATGATTTGTGTAAATGCATGCAGGTTAATATGGGTGGTTGGGGATTCTAAGGAACAGGTGCCCCAGTCTATGTTAAAGTCTCCAAGTAGTAGGGTTTCTTGGGGGTAGTGACATGATAACCAGTGCAGGATATCTTCAAATGTAGATATATTGTTACCTGGGGGGATGTACATACAGATGATATTAATGCATTTATTTTTATTAAGTTTCAATTTGGTGGCAAGAATCTCAGAGTTATTAATCTGAGGAGGTTGTATTACATCTATGGTGACATTCAACTCAGATTTATAGAGTACAGCTACCCCACCCCTTCCTCAAAGCACGATCCAGCCTGTGTATGTTGTACCCAGGTGGTAACACTTCATTGTCTTTAGTGTTAGGTTTTAACCAGGTTTCAGATAAACAGAGAATCTCAGGGGAGTGGACATCCAGAAGTGCATGCAATTCACGTACCTTATTATTAATGCTTCTAATATTGAGATGACAGACTAGGAGAGAGTTAGTTGGCCTATTAATTGTAGGTTTGTAGCTTAGATTACAAGTAGAGGGGGTATGTGTATCTGAAGTGAGTGGGCCAGGGTTGGGGTGAATATCACCACCAAGTATTAGGTTGAGTCTATACTTGGTGATGAACTTCAGGAATTTGTTTATTAGTTTGTGGTAGTGTTTGGATCTAGAGCTAATGTGCCTGGGGTTGAGATGTTGATAGACTGAACAAGATGTTGGATAGGATCTGGTACTGTAAATATGGTTGAAGGTGGAAGGATTTACAGCTGTGGTGATAGTATGGCCTTTTGGGACCTGAAATCCCATAAGAAACTGGTTTTCATACAAGGTAAGGAGGTATGGTGTGAACAAGAGGGGTGTGAACAAGAGGGGTAGTAAAGAGGAGTATATCATTATATGTGATTCAGCTAGTGAGTGAAGGAACTGTTTTACCTGGTGAATGCAACACCAGAAGATAGAGTGGTGAGGTAAAGGTACTGGAAGGGGGATGGGAGAATGCGAGATGAAAGCTAATAGGTGCTATTAAATGTAGGTAGTAGAACAGGGGTGGGTGGAATTATCCCAGATGAAAGCAGATAGGATCTAGAAAGTGGGGGAGTGGCTATAGTACTATAAATTTAGAGGTACTGGGGGCGGGAGGGAATTGGGGGCAGGGAGGGGAGTGAAGAGAGCCCGAGCATAGCGAGGGCGAACATAGCAAGGCTATTGCAGTTTACAAGGTTTCCTAAGGTGTCCTAAAGCTATAATGTAAGTATTACAGCTCTAATGTAAGAGTCAATTTACTTCAGTTACAGGGGAAGGAGGCAAACACTCAAGTAGAAACAAAGAGCCCTATGGCAGGATGCAAACACAAACACACCCACACACTCAGGGATTCACAGACACAGTAACACACCCACACACTCAGGGATTCACAGACACAGTAACACACACACACACACACACACAAACACACACACACACACACACACACACACACACACACACACACACACACACGCACACACACACACACTGTTGCCAGTGTTGGGATGAGAACCACTGCCTATGTGCAAATCATCATTATAGTACTAGACAATTACAAGACACGCCACAGAGATTACGCATGTACAGGTAGTCGGAATGGCCTAAGATCGAGGACATCAACAGGGATACTAGATTGCAGTGAGTGAATGTGGGGTGGGGGGTTCATCAGTCGGCTATGTAACAACAAGCCTCACCCCAGAGTGTACATGTTTACAGGCGGTTAGAATGCCCTTCTAAGATTAATGACATCAACAGGGATACTAGATTGCATTGAATGGATGGGGGGAAGGGGCCTTAACATTTCACTATGGTAAAATACAGCCTCACACCAGGGACCAGACAGCCATACATACACACACACACACACACACACACACACACACACACACACACACACGCACACACACACACACACACACTGTGGCATTCAGAAAGATATACACCTATGTCACAGACATACAGACACTTGACATGTGTGAGATTCAACCACCTGCCTTTGCCTTTCTTTCTACACTTCACTCTGTACTGATGTCAACCACAGTGTTCAGGAGACTGAAAAACATTTGGGATGTATTCCCCACCATACGTGACATATATGGACACACACATACCCACACATGCCAGTACTGTGAATCAAACACCTGCCTATCTCATGAGAGGTATTACAGAGTTACAGCACTATCGCATGTGCTACAAAGTGTACTGACTCTTTCCTTTGCCACCTGTGCTGATATATGCACAATATATGACCAGGGGAGGTGTTACTGTTACAGGTGTCACATGGTTTGCCGCTCACCCTTACTGCATTCTACATTGTGTTTCTTCCACTTCAATTAACAGAACCATAGCATAGCAGTTACACAGGTTATTGTAGGAATGGTTGTAACACACCTGTGGGCTGTCCTCAGTAATCATTTATCTGCAAAGTAGCCCCACCACTTAGTAGTCATGTCCAAACATCTGTCCATACCTAAAGTAAAGCTTACTGTACTTTGAGCATATCACTATATACAGTTGGCAATGTTGAGGCTGCATTGCAACAGCATGATGTAGTAAGACAACAGTCACCTTCAAACATCAGACACTGCACACGCATGTAATCTAAACACACATCAATACATGTACACATATGCAGTCTCCATCAGTAAGTGGACTAGCAGGTCAAGAGGATACATTCCACACCTTCCCCACACCATGTGTGAAACTTAGCCCAACATTACACCATAATGGATGTTGTATTCATGTACTGTTAGGACACACAACCACTTTCACTGAGTAGCCAAGTGTACATTCATGCCAACAGCACATATCAGCAAGACACACACACAGCAATATTCCATGTCATGATCCCCCAAACTGTTACTTGACAATTCCACGGTGAAGCAAGGGCACTGTAATGGTCAACAGTGAGCACTTCATATATGCCACACACACCTCATGATTACTGGAAGAGTGCCAGCAATGTGCTCTGTTTGAGCTAGGCATTACACTCATTCAAGCATGTGTGAGGTCTGTGGCTTGTAAACATCTCACCCCAGCATGGTCTGGCTATTGTGGTAATAAGGTTAATGTACAGACAGCACACAGCATGCATGGCTTGCAATTGTTGACATGGGGTATATGTAGGAGCTGTGGGCACACATGGCTGTACATGTCATGGACATATCACCTGTAACTACTCAGGAACATACAGAGCATAGCTGTATTTCCCTGAGTCTACCAATACAGGCCATGTGTGTAGGTCCTATGATCTTGTTATCTGGGTATGTTTGTAAGCATTGCATTAGGTGGACATGTCTAATGACATACATGTCACATGGGTTGTTGAATGATATGATAGGTGGCATGGGTGACCAGTAGAGTGGGAATATTACCTCTGCCAATATATATATCAAACTTTATGTACTGTTATTCAGCAGTCATGGACCTATCTGCACTGTGCATGTGTGTAATGAATGTAGCCACCTGCATGCAGAAAGGACAACAACAGCTATGGTATTTTTATTTATGTTGTATGAGTGTGGGATATACATATCCAGGGCAGGTACATTTAGGTCATATCCAACCATGAGGGTGTTGTTTACTAGTATACAGCAACAGTCAACTGTATTAATGCTGACAACATCCAAGGGACCCTGGTATGTGTACAACTGACCTGGTTACAAACAGTGGTATAATTGCATTGCATAACACATTATGCAACTGTGGCAGTACATGGGTACTTTGCACAGTTGATGTAGGGCTAGGTACAGTCCACCAATCGAAGGTTATTTGGTGTTCTGCCATACTATGTCATACCACATGTATGGATGTGTGCTGATAGTCTGAGGACATGGTGGTGGATGTATGAGGATACACCCTAGAATGCAGCTTTTGCCATGGTCACCTGTACCTGACTCATCTGTGATGACTTATGTCAGAGTAGTGGTCTTTACTTGTGAGTAGCCTTTATGAATATGTGGACACCACCACATGGAATGGTCCATACCAGTGTTATGGCCTACATGTCTGGATCTGAGTTATATGGTGGTAGTGCAATTGTGCACTACAGAGCCTTCAGCCAGGTGTTCCTCACTGCACAGATGTCAGTATTCCCCATTGTAGGTTCTACATTGAGCAAATGGATTACGAAAGCCACACATCTAGCACTGGTTAGCATAAGCATCCAATGTAATTGTCTTGTGGATGTCAGGGTGTTATTTCTGTGTTTAGGACTTTTGCCTTGGAATGCCACTATATGGGTAAATGCGACCCAGGTATTATCCACACTCCCTTGAATCATGGATGCATGTGCTGTGTGACAAAGGCTTGTCTTTCAGTCGTGACATCCCAGAATGACAGACACTGGACAACCTCATAATTACACCAGGACATTGGCTCATTGTTTTGGTCAAGCAGTTGCCACTCGTACCATGACATCACTGTGAGTGGCAGTTATGTGGTTGGTATCAAATGCTACATCTAAGGTGACAGACACCAGCAGACGTTGTGTATATGACCAATGTCAGATATACTTAGTGTAGCAGTCCTGCTAATAATGACAACTACTAACACAGCCAGGACAGGTCATCTTGACACCTGCACCTCAGTACCATTAGACAATGGGGCTTACATATTATGCTTGCACATGCCACTGTTCCATGTATAATGCCATTGTCCACAACCTGCTATCAATGTATGCCTTTCAGGGCAGCAATGTGTGTGACACATGCTGTAGTTAGCATCTACCTGTGTGTCCCAATTAACCTATTGTCTGTCACGTCCACACATGCATGATTGTGTATGCTTATATTTATATGTCAGTACTTCATGTACATGTATGCATGTGTATCACACAGCACAGACACAGATGTATCATTTACGGGCCACATACAGGTATCTGGTAGTAAACCTGTATGATGTGCATATATACTGACAGGTGTGCATAGCTGTAAACCTGTGTGTTTACAATAGGGTCCATTACAACATGTTCTGTACATGTAAGTGTATGAGCATGCACACTGTGGCCTTCCGTGGTTAGAATCGGAGTTCATCCCAAACAGCCCTGTGCTACTGAGTGTATGAGCATACCCACTGCCAGCTTGTGTAATCTGAGTCAGTCCATCCAAGCAAGCCCTTTGTTTCTAAGTGTATGAGCATACCCAGTATAACCTTGTGTAGTTGTAGTCATAGTGCATCCCAAACGGCCCTGTGCTACTAAGTGTATGAGCATGCCCACTGTCACCTAATGTAAATGGAGTCAATGCATCCAAACAAGTCCTGTGATTCTATGTGTATGAGCATGACCATTGTAACCCTGTATAGTGATAGTAGTTGTCCATTCCATAGATGGGCATACTCCAGTTCAGGGCTTGTTGTGCTATAACTATACCTCTCAGGCCTACCTATGTCTTACCTACAGATGATGTGTCATGTTTGTGCATACAGGTTGTAATGGACTCCTACTTTAAACACACAGGTTTACAGCTATGTACATCTTAACTGTCAGCATCCCTGTTGTTGTCTTCACTCTTAGAAGGGAATTCTGAGTGCTTTGAAATGTGTAATCTCTGTGGCATGTCTTGTAACTGTGTAGTACTTAATAGTGATTTGTAGATAGGCGGGAGTTCTGATCCCACCACTGGCAATTGTGTGTGCCAGCAAATGAGTGAGTGTGGTTGTGTGTGTGTATTTGTGTCTGCATCCTGTTATGACCGTGGGTTTTGCTGCTTTCCAAAGAAAAAACACCTTTTGCACTGGCCTTTATCGTTGTTATCTGCTAAACCACCCTTTTCACCCCACCCCACTGCAAGTAATCAGTCCTGTGATGTCACCCAGCTCAGAAGCAGAAGCAGAGTAAGTGTAATTGTATGGTGTCTGTGGCACATACCCCAACTGCATACCACTCTACTAGTTACCTTTACATAGGCAAGATGTGTATGCACAATACTGGCAAGTGTGTGTGTGTGTGTGTGTGTGTGTGTGTGTGTGTGTGTGTGTGTGTGTGTGTGTGTGTGTGTGTGTGTGTGTGTGTGAGACTATCCTGTAGCCAGGCATACACATGTGTTATGTCTTTTAACATGCTGCACACCATGGTAGTCATCTGTGGTGAGTGGAGTCTACAAATTATTACATAGTTAGGTATAGAAAAAAATAGACAGTCAAAAACGACTACAGTTGGGGATGTTGTTTTCCTGTGCCACTGTGGAGCAGTGACACAGAAGTGGTCACCGGGGTGTATGTCTATACCTATCATTCCCCCACTCAAACTCCACAATCCCCAGGGTATCTTTCCTTAGCCATCATTCCCCACCCCAAGCTCCTCATACACAACAACGATCCCTTCTCTGATGAACTGATTACGATTTAAATGTTATAAAACAAGAGATGCTTCTGTTTTGTGTACATGTCAGTTCCTTTGGATCCCTTCTGTGTCACAAAGGGTGTTCAGACATGTGTGTGTGTATATATATATATATATATATATATATATGTGTGTGTGTGTGTGTGTATATATATATATATATATATATATATATATATATATATATATATATATATATATATATATATATATATACACACACACATCCCGTAGGTGCATATATGTATTTAGTTATGACAGTTGTACAGATGTAGACTTGTCTATGTTGTTTCACAGAGTACAGTACATTCAAGGGTACTGTACATATGTACACAAAGTGACTGTCCCATTTTTTTTCAGTACTGTGGAATACCTGTAGTAAGATGTGTATTATAAAAACCATGAAACATGTATATACCCCAGATGGCTTAGTGGTAAGTCCAGTGACCTCGGTGTGCATGGTACAGGGTTCATGGTCTGCAAGGCTTGTTGATAATCTCATTTAGGACTGAATGCAATACTTTTATGCAGTTGTAAGTGGGTGTAAATGTGTTTTTGCAACAGTAAGCAGTGGGTACACACAGGTACAAGACATGTACAACTCGCAGTACACTTGAAATGCCCTTCTTTGGCAATCCTGCTGATGTCATCCACCTAAAAATATACCTTTGGGAGTACTGTAACCCGATAATCTCTGTAGCGCATCCTGTAACTATGTAATACTGTTTAGTGATAAACTAGTTTGGTAGGTGTTCTAGTCCCAGACATGCTAATTGTGTGTGTGTCTGTCTGCTTGCGAAATAAACAATGCTTTTCAGAGTACTCACATGCCTTATGATTCACATACTCACCTTTGGCAATCCTGCTGATGTCACCCACCTAGGTATACACCTCTGTGAGTGCTGTACTCCTGTAATCTCTGTTGTGTGTCCTGTAACAGTGTAATGCTATAGTGTAATAAACTCATTTGGTAGGTGTTCGAATCCCAGAAATGCTAACTGTGTGTGTCTGCTTGAGAAGGGAACAATGCTTTTCAGAGTATGCACACTCCTTACGATTCACATTTATTTATTTATTTTATTTTACATTTGTTGACCGGGAGTGCCTGGCTGAGCCGAAGCCCTTTTTCAGCAGAGGCCCAGGGAGAAAAGCTCCAGTACATACTTAATAACTATATGGTACAAGTTACAAGTTTATAAAAAAAAAAAAAAACAAGTGGTGAAAAAGCTTCGGCACATACCTAGTAGAATGGTAGATTTTCGCAAATATTTTACATGTGAAGTTACAGCAGAATTGGTTTAGAATAGTTAAAATAAAGCAAATGTGACAATATAGTAATTTAACAAATAAAGGTAAAAAAAACAATAAAAACAATTTCATTTTGTGAACATTTACAGGAAGATGTCTATTCAGAGAAGAGTATAATGAGTGGGAAATTGTAGAAGGAAAGTCAGAAGAGAAGGAGAGTTTTCAAGGAGGGTTTGAGCATTGGCAGATCCACTGTTTAGTGAGATGTTCTTTTAGTGCTAGCTTAAACTTTTGGGATGAGCCTGTGTTCGAATCTCAAGAGGTAGCGTGTTCCATTCCATTGAGGGGTGGTATCTGTATACGTTTTGTCCTGCTTTAGATTTGGGTTTATAGATTTTCAGAAGGTCTTGAGAAGAGCTACGGAGATATCTTTTGGGAGCATAGTGGGAGATGATAGGGTGTAAGGCTGGACAAAAGAATGGCTGATTTAGGATTGCATGTATAGTTTGGAGCTGAGAGAGAAGGAAGAGTTGAGACAGTTCTAGCCAGTTTAAGTATATTAGTGAGAGACAGTGGTGAGATCTGTGGGGTTGTTGGGTTGCAAATCTAGCTGTTTTGTGGTATGCAGTCTGAAGTCTAGCAGTGAGTGTGGAGTTTAAATTAGTAACAATTTGGGAGCAGTATGCTAAGCAGGGACGAAGATAAGAATGGGTGAGGGCTATTCGTGATTCCTGAGTAAGGAATTTGTTACTCACCTCTGGCAACCCTGCTGATGTCACCCACCTAGAAATACACCTCTGGGACTACTGTAACACAATAATCTCTGTAGCATGTCCTGTAACTGTGTAATACTGTAGTGTGATAAACTAGTTTGATAGGTGTTCTAATCTCAGATATGCCAACTGTGTGTGTGTCTGCCTGAGAAGGGAACAATGCTTTTTAGAGTGAGCACACTCCTTACAATTCACATACTCACCTTTGGGAACCCTGCTGATGTCACCCACCTAGAAATACACCTCTGGGAGTGCTGTAACCCAGTAATCTCTGTAGCGCGTCCTGTAACTGCGTACCTCTGGAGTGTGATTTAGAACTGTGATATAGATCTATCCACAATTATGGCAGTTATGTATGTTTTTTGTGTGTTTCAATGTCTGTGTATGGAGCAATGCATTATAATCTACTCACTTGCAGGACATTTACAATACCCTACTTTGGTACTCCTGCTGATGTCATACCCTGTAAAATACACCTCTGGGGAATAAGTTCCATAGCAATCCTCTTGGTGCATCCTATAACATCTCCATGCAGTAGTATGATATAGATCTTGGTCATGGGTTCTATACCCACATATGTCAGTTGTGCGTGTGTCTCACTGTCTGTTTTGTGAGCAATGCATTTTGGGCTACTCACTTGCAGGAAATCTGAAATGTCCTACTTTGGTAAACCTGCTAATGTCATTTCTTGTGAAATACACTGTTGGGGATGGAGTAGCCCAGTAATCTCCTTAGTGCATGCTATAACTGTGTAATGCTGTAGTGTGATAAACTAGTTAGGTAGGAATTCTATTCCAAGACATGGCAGGTGTGTGCCTGTGTTTGTGTATGTTTGACAGTCAGAGCCTGTGTGGAGGTGGCTGTGAATGTCTAACCACTGAACATGTTGAGGAGAGGGTTTTGTAGTTTTCCTATATGGTGGCCATATTATATGTAACAATGTCCACCTCACGAGGTTTACAGATTTCAATCAACCAAGAGACTGGGTTAGCAAGCCATACCCCTACATCTGGCAAATGGCCTGGTGAACACAGTAAGCAATCCTACTATTACCCAGACTATGGTCTGAACTCATGTGTCATACACAAACACACTTGCCTAGAATATCCTGCTATGTTGCTAGTACCCTGCACATTGTTGACAGATAGTAGGCATGGTGTGATTGCAGTGGGTCGCAGAGGGCATTGCACCCTGTCCAACAATACAATAGGCACATAATTGCAGACAATGCACCTTCACTATGTTCCCCAATGGATGCCTGCAACATATGTGGTGCCATCAAATGTGATCCACAAAAGACATACAATGCCTTACACACATGTCCTGTATGAACAGATGCCACTGACACCAGGGAATACCTGTAGCATGCTATCATTGCAGGTGCAGGGTCAACCTGCTGTCTATTAGCAGGTCCTGCCACACCAGGCCAGTATTGGCACAGGCCAGTATTGGCACATCTGATGATAACAGTCAGTGTACACAACATGTGCCAGGCAAACCAGGTACACTTAAACATGTCACTGTACATTATTGTGGGACGTGCACATCCCAGGCATTGTCCATGTCAAGAACTATCAAACACAGACATGGCATGCATTTCAAGGCAATGGCCACACACAATGGTAACCAGGATGACAGGACAGATCATACAATACCCATCTGTGTGGGACATCGCAGAAACTACACCCCTGAACCGCACTGCAGACCATTGTCAGGTGGCCTGATGCCAAGGATTACCACTCACCCAGCCTTGTACAACCATCTTGCACAGCCAACCACCACACACTCATGAAGCAATGCACACATGCATGTCAGTACTGGCACCTTGTGTCTGCATGTGGGGTATGATGCTCTCAACCATAGTCACACCCAGTATAACTCCCATTGGCATACTGACTGATGTCAGACACGTTCACATGCCCTAGCCCATAGAACCTCAGGATATCCCCTGTGTTGCATGTAATACATGTGCATTACTGCAGTGTGGCAAACTTAGTAGTTAGGAAGTGTATTTGTGAGCCTGGCAAAGTGCTCCAATGTGTTGAGTCCCTTAGAGAGTGTGGTTGTGTTGACAATGACATCTGTTCATGTGGACACCATGTGTGCTACACCTAATGTATGTCTACTATATCTCTGTTGCAGATGTCGCTCACCAGCACACATATATGTTCTTACAGCACACCAACATGTCAGCTATGTGACACATGAAATAACTGCATGCACTTGTAATAGTAATGGCTAATCAGTCAGGGGTTTGAACCCCTGTACTGGTAGGTGTGTGACAGAAAATGCTTAGGTTTTAGTCTCCCAGCCCTTCTCTGATATACTTTGCCTCTGTCTGTTCCTCCCACACACTCTCTGGTGGATGTGGAGATGTACACTTGCTCAGCAGCAGCTTGTGTTTTGTAAGTGATGATCATGATCAGGTGATGGCCTCTGCACCTATTGCAGTCTTCCTCTAGCTGATTGCATGTGGAACAGCTGTGGTGACGTTCCCATACCCAATTGCATGGAAACACAGTACAATATCTAGGAACATCATGTTGATGTTTGCCCATGACAGTCGCTGTGAGTGGAACCTGGATCTGGTGTTTGGTAAACAGCATCACAGATGAAATCTGGATATTCCTCAAACAACATACACTGTGGAAAATAGCCTAAAGACAGGAGGGTGATGTGCCAGACATGACTACAGCATGTAAGTGTAGCTATGCTTCATTCAGACTACTACCAGTTTAACAGGTTGTGAGTGGTAATGGCTAGTCTGCATGTTTTAATAACTGACAACACAGTGCTCTGTTTGTCAGGAAACCCCTATCTGTAGGGCCATCTGTGGACTGGTCAGTGTGTGGAACCATTTGTTTCTTGTGTTACTCACAGAACACACATCTGTGAACTGCAGAAGCATAGTGTGAGGATTGCAGTCAGTACACGGTGACAGTGATGAGAGTTACTGACATCGCATCCCTGATTGGACATACATCACATGAAACAGTGGTATGACAGTCACTGTCTGAGGTTATCACAGTGACATGCCAATAATGGGCCACTGTTCATAGCTGCAGTCACAAGTCATCTACGCTTTGGACAGATGTCATGCAGTATATATGCATCTGTTGTGCTCCCTCTGCAAATGTATTACATCTGTTGTCTTGGGTTAATGGTAATATCTATGCATGTTGTTATAAGTAATCCTGAATGCTGTTGAGTATTAATAAGCCTTATCTGTGTTAAAACTGCAACACCATAGGCTGTATGTGATTGCAGGTCCCGGTGGAACCACCTGTCCCACTTCAGCTGGCCATGGCACCGGGCACCAGCATGTCTGGGGCCCAGCCTTGGACCTCCACCTCTGTTGGCTCTGCACCACCTTCGGGTGGAACCACCACTGAGGATGGGGCTTGCCCCCCTGGGAGCAGTTCCAGACAGGAACTTGTCAGCCGTTGTTCGGTCCAGGCCGTGGTGCGTAGGGAGCTCAGTAAGGGGTTTTGAGGCCAGCTACACCAGCTCAAGGGTAGAGTGGCACAATTAGAGGGTGAGCCTGCCCCTCCTAGACAGCCCCCAGCACAGCCACCTTTGGGGCTGTGAAGGGGCAGTGGTGGCTGCCGATGGGTGTGGATCTCCGTCCCATGGCCTTTTGACTGCCAAACACCCCTTCCCATCCAAGGTGTCCCCCCCCCACGTGTCATATACCACCCCTGTATGCTGTCTTATCTGTCATCCCACCCAACCTATGCTCCACTAGCATACCTACTCTCCTTCCCCAACATCCCACTCTCATCTTACAAAAATGGAAACAAAAGCCCAATCTGTTCCCAAAATGACTTTTGCTCCAGACATAGCTGTCCATTTCGCACACGTGTCCACTGGACACATGTGATCTGCATCACAACATACTACTGTTGTCCTCACCCCTCTCTCAGGCACACAATCCTGATATGCACATGACTCCTGAAGGTTCCAGGTACACATGATGCAGATGACCCCAGTGTACACTTGACACTACCAGTCCCTCTATGGTTACCCCATTTAACTTTTTTATGATGATGATGTTGCACACAGCACCTTGCAAGAGTACTGCTCTCACATTATGATTGGACAGGAACTGTTTTTTTTTAATGTAAATAAAATGCTCAAAGTAATGTATTTGGGCAATGCACAAATGTTTGTGTGTATTAATGACACATGTCTGTCTGAGGGAGTCTTGATATTACATAGGACAACACCACTACATCATACAGGAGTTGGAGTTGCTGGTGTTTTCCTTTTCATTCTTTTTTATTGCTTTGTTGTCACATGGTTTGTTCTTGATATATATATATATATATATATATATATATATATATATATATATATATATATATGTCTGGACATAAACACGCACACATACATCTACATAATGAAATACATTTCCTATAGTGTTGAATGACTGTGCTTGATGATATGTTTGTGATAACATCAGATGTTGGTATATGTGTCATTGCTTAGTGGTAAATCACATTATCTGTAGTATGTAGGGTCCTGGTTTCGAGCCTTGCAGAGGACATTTATTTTGTTGCTGGGCAGAACAAGGGCCGTTGGATACGGAGTGATTAAGGCACTTTTAAGCAGTTGTGAGCTAGTGTGCGCAGCTTTGCATGACGGTAAGCAGCGGTTACTTTTGGTTACAGTTCCTTACACTCAGTTACCTTCTTGATTGCTTAACCTGTGTAAGCAGTTCTTACCCCCGTGCAAACAGGCCAAAACCTGCTCACTGCTGCTTAAAAGTGGTTACTCCCGCTTACCCTCTCGCTAATTTCTTTAAAAGAAAAGAAAAAAGGGGCGATAGGAAAGTGGTGAAAAAGGGGCACAAAGAGGGAAAGACAGTAGGCAAGGTAGCTAGGGATGTGCAGGAAGGGTGTAGGGAAGGTCCATAGCTGTCCATTTCTTCTAAAGCAACGGCTGTGCTTATGCAATACATTTGGCAGTACATTTGGACACTCATAACCCTGAAAGAGAGGTGAGGACAACAATAGTATGTTGTGATGCCAATTAGAAATGTTTACATGTGTCCAGTAGACATGTGTGCAAAATGGACAGCTATGTATGGGGCATGCTTTTTTGCGGGAACAGATTGCCCTTTTTTTCTTTTATTTGTAGGTGAGAGTGAGATGTTGGGGAAAGAGAGTAGGTATGATCAGGGAGGATAGGTTGGGTAGGATGACAGACAAGACAAACAAGTCGTGTACAGGGGCAGTATATGACACATGTTGGGGGGGACACCTTGGACGGGGAGGGGTGTTTGGAAGTCGCAAGCCCATGAGCCCACAAATGGATACAGTGGGACTGAGGTCCCCACCCATGGGCAGTTACCACTGCACCTTCACAGCCCAAAAGGTGGCTGTGTAGGAGGGGCAGGCTCACCCTCTAGTTGCACCACTCGGCCCTCAAGCTGGTGTAGGCAGTCTCGAATCTCCCTGTCGAGCTCTCTACGCACCACGGCTTGGACCATATCATGGGTGACAGGTTCCTGTCCGCTCCCACTCTCGGGGGGGGCAAGCCCCATCCCCTGCAGTGGTTCCACCCAAAGGTGGTGCAGGGCCAATGGACAAGGAGGTCCCAGGCTGGGCCCCAGATGTGCTGGTTCCTGGTGCCATGGCCAGCTGAGGTGGGAGAGGTGGGTCCGCTGGGACCGGCCTTCCTATACGAGCTATGTTGTTGCATTTTTAAGGCAAATATGGGTTAGTAATAGCCAACAGTATTCACGATTAGTTGTAACAGCATGCATAGGTATTCCCATTACCCAGGGCACCAGATATAAATAGTTGCAGAGCAGGCGGAACACATGCATATATGGGTAAACAGTGGCCATTACAATAACATGCAGGTTTCATTGATGGCAACAGGACACCAATATGGGAGTATTTTAACATGGCACATGCATAGAAACAGATGTGAATATTTATAAAACAATAGGACATATGTCCCAACAAAGGTTAGGAGTGTAGACATACCAAATGAGTTGTGTAAATCGGTTATTTTTGCACATATGGTAGGGGTAAGAGAGAAAGAGTTCAATTAACAACTAATAAATCCTTGTAATTTTCACAACATTCATAGTCACTGCAGTGGTCTGTCCCTTACATGTATTATTACACTACCCAATGGCGTTATATTGTACAATGGTATGTTTGTAGAGTAGTATGTACAAGACCTGTGTCTTACGTACAGGCTTGACAAGATGCAGGTGTTAATGCAACATGTTTTGAGACTGCTCTCATACACTTTGGGTGAGATGCTGGGATGACAGGTATGTTTGCATATACATTCTCTGACTATGTACAAGTCTGACTATCAGTTATATGTCATTAACAGCTGCCTACATCTCTTGGATCATCACACTAATTTGTCAGGGGAACAGGGCAAAAGACAGGTGATGTGGGCCATTTATCAGGACATACTCAGCAGATTGGAACAGTTGAGGGATATGAATATGCATACCACTCTCTATTTGAGCATTCTAGCAAAATCTGTACAGTTGTTAAGTGTAAATATGCATACAGCTTTCTCTCTGAACATTCTAACAAACTGTGTGCAGTTGTGTGGAATGATTATGCATACAACTTACTAGCGCTCCTGGGATCCCAAGCTCTGCTGTGTGTGACAAAAGCATTACACTTAAGATCACTGTACACTATGCTATCAGGCAATTGTGAGGCTTTGCAATGTACTTTGTCTAATATGACTGACCTGTTTGCCCTTCCAACATTGTTATATAGCACTTCATACACATTTTATCTGCATACCACAGTGTGGGTAACTACAACAGTACTATTTAATAACTGCAACAGTACAACAACATATGACTGCAGAGTAAACAGAGGCAATGCAGGGATTACACCTTTATTCGCAGCATATTACACAATTCTGTATACTGGTACAACACTTTCTGAGGCTCTTACATTTATTTGTTATGACAGTACATGCAGGCTATTTACTAACCTGCCTTGCGACGCATCCTTTGCAGCCTAGCATCATAAGCTTGCTGGTTCGCAGCACGCTCATCTGCAGCTGTCAGAGAAGTACAGTGAAATTTAGCCATACCTAACCATAGTATACACAAATTAGGCAATTATTAACTATGTAGTGGAAGGAGTACTTACTCAGTTCTGGGGCATTCTGCATCTGCCTTGCTTCTTGGATACACTGTTCCAGGACATCCCCCCTCCGCTGCTTCAGGTCTGCATAGTGGTGCCTGATCTGCTCACCAGTCCGGGGGATACCTGTAGCACTAGTGAGGTCACGGGCGAGACTGTCCCAGGCCTCAGTTTTGTACTGCGAGCCCTGGTACTGGCCCTGCAGTAGTCTCCTGTCATGGTGCTTTACCAGGAGCCATACCATGAATTTTGACTCCTGGATGCCCCAGCGCTGCACTCTAAAGCGAGTACCTTCTCCCACTCCAGCCATTCTGCCTGTAGGGGGATGCTACAACCAGTTATGAGCCATATTCCCGCCTGTTCAGTTTAAGTAGGGCCAGATTCCCACACTTTTCTGTAATTGGCCAGTTTTGAAAAGGCTAAGCTATGGGCATACCTGCTTACTTTAGGTTGGCACTGCTTAAAGAGGTGTGTACCTGTGGGCATATTGTATTGGCTTCCCTAAACATTGCTTACAATTACTTAGTTGGGCTGTGCTGTGCTTAGCATTGCTTATTGGTTATCTAATATTATATTTGCCTTTTGTCAATGACATCTTACTTATTATAGGTTATATATGTGTCTGGTATCTGTCATTCATGTGTACATACACGGTATGGGGTCCTGGGGACTTTATATCTTTATTACAGTGACACCTCAACTCTATGTTTACTGCAGTACTCCAATTCTCATATTTATGGTCTGTGGCAGGTTATAGCACATTACACTGTACATAGATTCAGTTCACATATTTGATTTGATTTCCCTGTTGTGAGGATTAGTTTGCTGATACCTCTTTTATATATACTGCTATCATGGTGTAGTGGTTTATCACTATGACTGTGATGTATAGGGTCCAGAGTTCTAGCCTTGCAGAGACTGGTTATTTTGTTTCTAGCCAGAACATGAGCTGTTGGGTACAGAGTGATTAAGGCACTTTAAAGCAGTTGTGAGCAGGTGTGCATGGCTTTGCATGGAGCTAAGCAACACTAACCTCCAGATACAGTTTCTTACACTCAGCCTCTACACTGGTTCACCAGTGTGATACTCGCATACCGGCGCCCAAACAGGCTTACACCCGCTTGCTCCTGCACTTGCAAATGCACTGCATTTGGTGTTTGCATCTGACACTCACACCCCTGGGTGGGGGCAAGGACTACGATAATACCTTCTGATGCCTATTACATCGGCTTACATGCCTACAGTGGGGTGTTGCGACCATATGTTCGTAGGTGTTGTGTAGTGGGTTATGCAACGACACATATGGTCATACCGTAGTTAGCCATTTAAACTGGACTGTGCTGCTGCGGGAACCATATCGGGAATGGCTGCCCATTAGGTGTAAACATGCCGGTTGACTGTACAGAATCCGCAGCCTGGCCAGAGTTTGCTTCATACTATTGGTGTGTTCCTCTTACAATCTGCACCTGTCTGGCAAATACTTGGGAAATGACACCATTAAATACAGACAAGTAATTGGGTTTAGGACCCCACATCCTTCAGCCGAGTCATGCTAATGCATACCTATTATTCTATCAGCTTTCTAAGGTTGTAAGTGGAATATGCGCTTTCCGTCCCTATCAGACCTCTAAAACAAGTGGGGACAAATTTCAACTGAATCAGGGACAAGTCAAAAAACACTCAGGGACAATCAGGGACACTTTTAAAATATTAGTGCTATTAACTTGAAACATTGACAGAATCAGAGCATGTGAATTAATACACATTTTCTGAAGTAAAAGGAGTTTATAACACTTAATTATTGTCATTATTCATTAAGTGTAATTCACCACCTTTCCTCCAAAAGTCACTAGTTTTAGGAGGGATTAAGAGGGACAGAGTTAAAATTTGAGTCAAAATCAGGGACGTCCCTGAAAATCACGGACAGTTGAGAGGTATGGGCCCTATTTGTTCCCCCAACAGTTTATGTCCTGTCCAGTGGATTTGCTCTTAGGGGTTGAGAGGTATGGGCGTAAGCTCTGCCCATTTCGAAATACTACTTACATCCCTGGGGCGGTCCTAATACAACTGCACCAGCCAACACCTGCATGCCTAGGCCCATACTTGCATACCCATAGTTCCCCCACCTGCCCCTCCTCTACAGCACTTATCCTTACTGTGGATGCAGGTGGACTCTAACCACACAACTACACACTGCCCACTCTCCGCGTGTCAGGACCCATGTCGTACATTGTGTCGACCCATGGGTTATCAGGCTTGCACAACCTACTGGTCCATGTACGTCTACAGCCTGGTTTGATGACTCATGACAGGAACTGACTCCAATGATCAGTAATTTTTGGGGTGTCCCACAAGGGACATTGATGTCTTTGTTTCAAGATTAGACCTGGCAGATCTTTCCCACTGGTAGTATCCTGCCTGTCGTCTGGGAAGCAGTGGTGTGTTTACTTTTATTGTGTGTCTGTATGTTTCACCAGTGTAGCTTGGGGGGGGGGGGGGGTTGATGTTACGTTTTACACGTTTGTTGATTGGACCCTTCACCCCCATATGCACAGCCTGTGAACATACGTAATTCATAACTGCTGTATCATATCCTAGCTATATACATTATATTTACACACACACACATGTATATATATATATATATATATATATATATATATATAGATATATCTATATACAGATATATCTGTATATGTATTCATACATGTATATATTTATATATAGCTGTATATATATATATATATATAATGACATATAGGTGTATGGGTGTCTGCATATGTATATATCTATATGTGGGTATGTATATGTATTCTGTCTCTGTATGTATACATTTGTACTACGGAGAGGGAGAGGTATATTTCCATGTAGCTATGGGTAGATATACACACACATATACCTCTACATATATACATCTATATCTGGTTATTCCGTTCCTTGCCATATAGATTACACTTTGCTGCAGTGGGACTCATAGCGGGTGTGTCTGCTCGTTGGGCAATGCTTCTGCCCAATGTACACTTTTGCTTACATCCCTGGGGCTGTCCATATAGACCCACATCAGCCAACACCTGCACACCTAGACCCATAACTAGCTACCCATAGTTCCCCCACCCGCACCTCCACTACAGCACCCATCCTTACACTGGGTGCTGGTCAGGTCTGAACACACCACAACATGCTGCCCACTCTCCACTTCACGAGACCCATGTCATACATTGTCTCAACCCATGGGTCATCAGGCTTTCCCACCCTTGTATTTCGGGTATGTACACACCCAGGCCAAACATTCGGCGTATCACCTTCTTTTGGTTATATGTCAATTTTTGGGGCATCCCGCAAGGGATGCTCCTGTCTGTGTTCCAAGATTAGATTTCATGGGTGCACTGTGTACCCCCCCTAGTTGTATCCTGCCTATGGTCTGGGGAGCAGTGGACTAATTACATTGTTTACGGGTTTGTGTGTATGTTTCCTCTGTCCGGCTTGGGGGGGGGGGTTCATGCTACGTGTTACATGTTTCTTGCTTGAGCCCCTCACTTCCATTGGCATAGCCTGTGAACATATGTCATTCTTGTGTGCTGTTTCCTATCATAGCTGTATATCTGTGTATATCTATGAGCATACACACACACACACACATATATATATATATATATATATATATATATATATATATATATATATATATATATGCATGTATATATATATATATATATATATATATATATATATATATCTGTAAGGCTAGGGTTGCCACCTTTTCAGATGGCCAAAGTGGGACAATTGTTGTACAAACATCAGATTTTGCAGGCCAAAACAAGGGACAGAACTTCACTTTTTTGCTTAAATAAAAGCTTATTCTTGTAGCATTTTAATTGCTTATTCTGTTTCTTATAACATTTAGGTGTTTCAGATACAGAATAACTGTTTTATGCAACTATTACATAAAAATATAGGAAATAATTTTGCCCTAATATTTCAGGGCAGTTGCCATTCTTACAATATTTTTGCAGGACACAACTGCCCAAAGAGGGACTGTCCCTCGCAAAGTGGGACAGGTGGTAACCCTATGTAAGGCAATGCATACCCCCACACAGACGCACTTAAACATGCTTACTGGTGCTTATTTATGCTTAAACCTGCTTACTAGTGCCTTATTCATTATGTCACTGACACTTCGCTCCAGTTCACTTTTAATTGTTATTATGCAGGTTATACAGCTGACAGATGTCGAAATATGTTCATATACAGATTACCAATGGAAAAGGTATGTGCTGCAGTGGGATTCGGAACGGGAATGTCTGTTTGTTAGGCGGATGCTCTAACCACTGCACTATTGCTGTGCTGCTTCATTTGCATATATACCCATATGCCCATGACTCTTAGTTCCCCAAACACCCACCCCAACACTACACTAACACAGCAGTCATCCATTCTCCAGTTGGATACACGGTGTATCCACACCACTACACATTGGCCACTCCCTACTCCTGTAGACCCATCCCATGGGTTGACTCACTCCACTCATCCTCAGACTTCCCAAAATTTTAGTCCACAAACATTGGTGAAAGGAGTGACCAATAGGACACTATTCACAATTTTTGGGTTGTCCCACCTGGGATACACGTCTTTATTTTAGACTCTATAGTTCATTACATCATTACTCCCATTAGCATGACACTACAATAAATGAATAGTTATAACTATGTGGTAACGCAGATGTTACACATGAGAGCTAATAATGTACGAGTTTGGTGAAATTATTTTACAATTAGGACCAGTTTAGTGATTGGCATTGCCGTAGCAGGCAGATCACAGGAATGATTCCATGTGTGAGAAAGTCCTCACATTTGATTTTTTGAGAACAGCACTGACTTCGGACATTGTACACACTTCTGCATTTTAGCAGTTTCGTCCCTTCCCTCTTATGCACATACTATTATTCTATCTACTGTCGCGGTTTGTAGGGGCACTTTCATGTTATTTGTGTCTGCAAAAGGAATGAATGTGTTACAGGGAATGTACTCCTACATATAGATGTATACATGTGTGTATGCATATATACTTATAACGAACTCACTGACCTCCATGAGGCGGGCTAATTAGAACCAGGCCATCCAACCCTGATACGGCTGGATCCATAATTTCATACCCATAGTTCCTCCACCCCACCCGAGTTCGACATACATGCAAACCATCCATTTTCCGGTTGCTATCAGAGCCATGACACACCTCCACACATTGCCCTCTACCCAGCGTTAGGGGCCCTACACGTATGTTGTCCCAACCCATGTATTATCAGGCTCTCCCACCATTTAGTCCTTGAACATACCTGCCCTTGCTTGTGTAATGGTCGGAGGTCCAACCATCCTAGCAATTTTTGGGTAGTCCCACCAGGGACTACCCTGTGATTGTTTATAAAGTAGACTTAGCAGATCGGCAGTGTTACTCCCACTGGTAATATCCTGCCTGTGGTGTGAGTAGCAGTGCTTTGCTCACCCCTGCCCAGCTGGGTATGGCATAAACTGACAGTTCTTTATCATACTGGGGTTGCTGTTGATTCCCTTCTCATTCTTTTCGTATGCTTTATTGTCACGACGTTCATTCTTCATAGATATATATATTATATTTTATATATCTGTACATACACATGCACATACATCTACATAATTATATACATTTCATATGCTGGGCACTGCTTCCACCCGTGCAAGTGCACTCAGAATTGCTTACTGGTACTTATATATGTTTACTACTGCTTATTTGTGCTTACACCTGCTTACTAGTGCTTTATTCATTATGACAATACCACTTTGATTGCATGATATTAGTTAAACATTTCATGCGGTACTCCAGTTCACATTTACATGTTATTATGTAGGTTATACAGCAAAACGACATTCCACATGGAAAATGATATGTGCTATAGTTGGCCTCGAACTGTGCATGCCTGCTCATTAGGCGGATGCTCTAACCATTACACTACTGACATTAACATTAATTCTGCATGTTTTTCTCTATTTGGTTGATTTTGATGTGTAAGCTACGCTAAGCAGTGGGCGGCGATGCACAAACACGCTGTGCTTCGCTTACACTTTTGATATTGAAGCAATACAAATGTAAAATAGGGACACAGGGAATCTAATTGAAAGTTCTAGGGATGGGGCTCAACATTCCGCTATGTGCTTGTGTGTTTACTACTTCAATTTTATTTCAGTGTTCGTGGACACTCTTGTATGCTTAGCATACATTTCAGTATCCATGGACACTGAATTAATTGCTTACTATTAGAGGCAGGCTCTAATAGTAAGCATAGTAGGTTGTGCAACTGTGGGGGCATGTTTCCGCCTCTGTAGAGCACTTGAACACACCCCCTGCACTCGCACACATTTTCTGTGCATGTCAAGGGTGCGGCAGAGTGCCCTCATAAATATTCATAAGGTGCTGCTGCACCATCTGTAATGGGGACGCTCGACGCAAGGCTAAAACCGTCCTTGCGCCGAGCTTCATGAATCCCGGGGTTACTGCACACATAGTGTAGGCGTTAATGAATCCCAAATCAGTTTAAAAATGAACAACAAAAATCCTTAACCTACATTTTATATTACAAGTTTAATTGTAATAGAAAAGCCTGATACACCATGCAGTATCAGATTTTAGCTCAGTAATATATTTATCATTCACCAGTGTCTCATACATAGACTGCTTTTTGGAAGTTTTAAAATTAGCTACAGTTAGTTGGAAATTAAATGTCATGAAACATTTATCCATTTTACACATAGTATTACAAAGATTTGTTCTTTTTGTAATTTGCCTTCTTTTTGTATTACTATTTTACTTTCATAGAAAACTGTAGCATCTTGCTTTCACAGAAAGCTATTTTGACTCAAGGATGATATTGTGTCATCAGTCTATATCAGATGTAGCTACTGTCATCTTTACCTTGTATTTCTAGTAAAAAAAGAAACAAGCAAAAGAAATATGGCCAAGATAAAAGTATTTGTAAAATCATTTGATGATTTCTATGAACACTGAGAATATTACAAATTAAACTTCACTGCACTCATGCATTCCAGTAGATCTATTACTGCATGTGTACTAGTTGATACAATAAGGAAATTATACTTGAGGCACTGCATATGCCAGCAGATCATTTACAGATGTTGAAAAATACTACTTGCAAACAGAAAAAGAAAATGTAGCTGCTGTACAGACACATGATCATTTTCAAATTATCTGTTTGGAAATAATTTTGCAATGATTATAGGTACTAAGCTGTAGAAAACACCTTTAAACATCAAAAATCAACCCCCACCCCCACCCCCACCAAGAATAGAAAGATGAGGGAGCATGTCAGTCTATCATCAGCTATTTTTACAGATGCCGAGAGAGACAATAGAGGGAAAGTGATGAAACAGCTTTTGGCAACAGTGCAGCTTTCCCTCTTCTCCACTGTTGTGTGACCTTGGAATACGATATATTTGGGGGTGTACGAGAGTCTCACCATAATAAAGAATGCAAAAAATATCTCAACAGTTTGCTGAAAGTTATTTCAGTACAATTGTTTCTTCTAATTCACATTCAAGTGAAAGAATTTTGACAGAGTGACATGATTTTGAAAGGTGAGCAATTTTAATGTCATTTGTAAGATGGGAGAACTCAGCATAGGTGACTGCATATTAAGGCACCCTCAACAAAAACAATTAAGGGTCAAAGGTAACGGAAATAGTAGAAAATCACATTAGCATGTCAGCTCACTCCACAAGGGGGAACCACCTTGGATCCCGGGAACTACCGCCCCATCAGTCTGACGAGCCTGATCTGCAAGACCATGGAACGTATTATTCTGGAACTTATAAACAAAGACATTGTCAACCTTCAAACACTGGACCCCACCCAGTTTGGGTTCATGAAGGGCTGATCTTGTCTCCTGAACCTGACTGACTTCTTTGAATCAGTCTCCAGAGCCGTGAACGAGGGTAAGGCGGACCACACAGCCTATTTGGACCTCGCCAAGGCCTTTGACACTATCCCCCACTCTGGAATCATAGATAAACTTACTAAGCTGGGCATTAATCTCTGCATCACTCAATGGGTTGCCAACTGGCTTACTGACAGAACCCACACTGTAAAAGTAGCTGACGCCAAATCTAGCTCCAGACAAGTGACAAGTGGAGTACCTCAGGGTTCAGTCCTGGGACCGCACTTGTTTGGCATCTACTTCTCTGAAGTACAGGCCAACACTAAGGGATTCTGGCTAACAAAGTCTGCAGATGACTGCAAACTGGGAGCCATTATTGAATCCCCAAATTATGTGGATACTCTACAAAAGCGCCTTACAGAAACAGATGCTTGGTACCAGAGCCATGGGCTCAAGCTCAATGCCAAGAAATGTATAGTTATCCCCTTTGGGGAAAAAACATGGACCTGTGAATTACCACATAGGTGGCAGTACACTAAACACTGAAAGTGTGATAAAAGAGTTAGGGACACAGGTGGACAGTGGTCTCACCTTCGATAACCACATCACCACAACAGTCAGGAAATCCTTCTGTGTGGCACACCTCATCACTAAGGGCTTTTTATCCAGAAAAAAGGAGGTCATTGTGCCACTGTACTCATCCCTCATTAGACCCATTATAGAATACAACACCCCATTTGGTATGTACCTCTCAAGACATCTGCAAACAACTGGAAAAGCCACAGAAATACCTCACTAAAAGAATCACAGGCCTGAAGCAGATGCCCTATGCTGACCACCTTAAAAAACTCCAGCTATACTCTGTGGCATATCATCTACTCAGAGGCAATCTCTGCTTAACATACAAGGCCATGTTAAACCCAGAGCTGTTGGACATGCTACACTTAAAGAAATCCCAATCCCTCAGAGCCACATGGTCCAGGGATCTAAACCTTGTCATCACAATAAACAAAACATGCTGGAGGCATAGGTTTCTGACCCAGAGACTCCCCAAACTCTGGAATAGACTGCCCATACATTTCAAGCAGAGTGCCTCTTTGGCCCTCTTCAAAAGGAACCTTGACAATTGGATGGGAGAAAGGAAATTCACCCCGGGGATCATGTCAGTAACCATGCTAGACAGGGGTCCAGGGAAGTAAATAGTGTGGGAAGAAATAGCTAGGGAATTGTTATGGCTAGGCTTGTATAGGCCCGAGGGCTGATAGCCTAGTACCAACCTATGAACCTATAAGCTGTTTAGTTCCAAAAGCATTTACACTATAGGGAATAAGAAGAGAAACAAATTAACCATGTACTGCAGAAAGTTACACAATTCTGTTTTATAAAACAATTGACAAGAAAAACATTTCAGTGAAGTTACGCACATCATCAAAATATTTTACAACCATGTCACAGACACCTATATTGTACAGTCAAATTCTAAAAGTAAAGTAATGCTTAAAGAGTTTCCAGGGGAAAAAAGTTATTTTAAATCTTCTAAAGATATATACTAAGTGAACACTTCTCTCTTAAGCCTTAATTGAAACAGAAAAATTTGTGCAAATGAATTAGCTTCAATTGTTGTTTTAAATGACGCTGTGATTTTACTGGTGGTTATCTAGTCATCTTATGTGTTTAGCTGATGAACATGTAGGTTTCGTTTTCCTTTGGAAGCTATGAGTAGATTAAGGGCTTGAAATATTTGTATGTCAATAACTTATCACCCAGTATCAAAGTGGTACATTTTTATTTTATATATCAAATACATTAAGTTGCCTCCCTCCCTCCAATGTGATATATTTACATAAATACCTCAATAACATTTTGAAAAATCATACTGTACATAAGATGAACATATTTATTTTCCTGCAAGTTGTTCCTCAAAAAGAAAGTACTAATATATTTATAAGCTCAAGTCCTTATACATCAGCTTTGCTTTTAATGATTTTGCTATTAATAAATGATTACTTATTTGAAAGCTATGCAGTTGTATGAGAGAGCTGGTTTCCCTAGCTAGCCGGCTTAGATTCCCATAAATGTTAACTTTGGTTGATAAACACAGCATCTGCAATTGTATTGTATTTCATTAACTTTACCTCCTTTCAGCAAAGGAAGGCAGTACAGTATTTTTATATAGTATGAGACCTCAGAAAATTGCTGTTTGTGAGATAGTTAAATAGATTGTTGTATATGATTGCTTCACTTCTGCCACTGCAACTGTATCATTAAAAACAGAGACTTGATGAGTATGCTATTTGAAGTCTGAAACTTTTGGGACAAGCTCTGCCATTTTTGTTGAGATGCATGAGAGTTTCTGTGTGTGTGTGTGTGTGTGTGTGTGTGTGTGTGTGTGTGTGTGTGTGTGTGTGTGTGTGTGTTTATAGAGTGCCTTTGCTAATGTGATGCATGGACTGTTAGAGGGAACACTAGCAGTGTCAGGTCTGACAGTGCAATTCTCAGCTTAGAAACATGGTAGTGAACTGCTAAAGAAGTGTTTCTCAGTGCGGCTTCACTATATCACTGAATCAGAATTTCTTTCTGTTGTACTAATTCACCTACAGACACTGGGCAATTAGTGTGGGTTGATAGGAATTCTCTGAATCCTAGAGAATTTATTTTTTTTGCAGGAGGGAAAGCACCTCCTATACTTCATACACCTCTTAATTAAATATAATAACTCTTCAATAGCACAACTACTGAGAAAAGAGAAAGCACTATATAGAGGAAAGCCTTCATACAATAAAACAGAAAAAAAAGATTCCACTCACGTGAGGTTGTTTAAGGTTATTTATCACTGGCATTTTGGCTTTTGCCTTCTAGGAGAGTAAAACTATTCCATACACTCAAACAGCAGTTTAATACCATGCCTTTACCCCATTAATTATGCTTTTAAAGACGGATTACCATACATAAGTATTACTCCAATGGCACTCAGTATAATAATACAGGTGAGATATTCAGTTAATTGTTCTCATACAGCTCTATCCTAAGTAATTCAGAACAAAACCCTCAGCTGATACTATGTCAATACACGCAGATCCATTTTTTTTAAACTAAGCACAGATGTCCTGTTTTGTCTCCTAGGGGACAATGGTTCAGACTTATAAAACAATCAGGCTTCTGTTTTGCTTAACCCTAACTTTATATATTCCTCTGGTCATTTAAGTTATTAAATGCAGTTGTCTGACTACAAAGTAGCAAACTGGGCAGAGCAACAGGCAGGAAAAAAATAAGGTATACGAACATGTCTGCAATTTGTGTATTAGAGTATTATCCAGCCCAGTACCATCTTATTCAGAGTAAAATCATGGAGGAAAATATATAGATTCATACTTTTCATGTTAGCTACTTTTCATTTGCCTAGGGGTTATATAAGCATGCAAGTAATACCCTAGGTGTCAGAGAGAATTTTCATCTGTTCTAGAGCTTTCCAGTGATGTATGACAAGAGCAGGCAGCACACTGCTCTTCTGTGATATTGGACAATTAATGCAAATTATGCATATCATATGTTCAAATATTTCAAAACAACAATTTTAATCTGGAAAACCATGTGTGTTAGAAGGCACATATTGTTTTTCTGAATGTTGTATATGGCACAATTTATTAGGTTGTAGGTCACACAGCTTTTTCAATATTAAAGCAGGTATGAAAATAGTGGTAATATTTATAAGTACTTTACCAAACATTTATATCTGAAAATGTATTCATACTACCCACTATGTTGGGGTCTATATTATAATGATGAAAAATCATAATCTCGACCGCTCACATGAGCAAAAATTCAAATACTCGAAATCGTTATTGTGGGGGGCTGCGCCCTCCACACCCCCCTCCCAAATATATATTACAACTCCAAGATTGCACTACAGGGAGGAAAGGGCAAATATTCTGATCTTCACTGTAGTGCGATCATAAAATACCAACATTGTGTATTTGCATTTTCGCTCATGTGAGCTGTCGAGATTATGATTTTCGTCGTTATAATATTGACCCCTATGTTGTAATGCAATTTTTTTTTTAGCAAGACTTACTGCTTGCACCAATATGATAGGAAAAATACAAACATGTCATATTTGTCAGAACTTCTTGCTAACACTCCTAAATACCCCCAGCCTTGTACATACCAAGCTGACAGCTTCAGTGTGCATTCTTAAGAACTCATGCGATCTAGTAGTTGCTACCTTGATGTCTTAGTTTTAAGTACGCATGTGTTCCAAATACTGACAAATATACTTGTTTCAGATGTACAGGGAAGTCTCCTGTTAAGACAACTTTGCTTTTGCAGCATACAGGAGAACTCTGTTTCCTGATGTCTATACTTTTTTAGGATGTCTATACTTTTTTAGGAAGCAACAAGTTAAACATTCCTTTGTATAACAACATTATACCTGGTTCACCTGAAAACAGTGCTGCATTCAACCATAACTTAGTATATCTGTTATAGCTTTGATATCACTGTTATGCATATGATGCACAGCTAGACCTCTCTTTCCCTCAGGAGCATATTTCTTTTTAAATTCCCTGGTGGATAATACTGGAAGCATCAAATCCTGAACAAACGTAATCATCTAAAGCTGAACATATCAAAGACAGTGGCCATGGCAACACACACATCACTCTAAGGGATTTAATCCCAGTATAAATTACAAGAAAGATTAACCAGACTTCATAAAGCTGGTTAGGAGTTCTTGGTGCTGTGCTAAATAACAGACTGGCACTGAGGGGCCCCTGCTAACTACAGTGAATTCGCACTGTGCTAAATAACAGACTGGCACTGAGGGGCTCCTGATAACTACAGTGAATTCCCACTGTGCTAAATAACAGACTGGTACTGAGGGGCCCGTGCTAACTACAGTGAATTTGCACTGTGCTAAATAACAGACTGGCACTGAGGGGCCCCTGCTAACTACAGTGAATTTGCACTGTGCTAAATAACAGACTGGCACTGAGGGGCCCCTGCTAACTACAGTGAATTCGCACTGTGCTAAATAACAGACTGGCACTGAGGGGCCCCTGCTAACTACAGTGAATTTGCACTGTGCTAAATAACAGACTGGCACTGAGGGGCCCGTGCTAACTACAGTGAATTTGCAATGCTTTTATCTAGGAACTATTGTTTGACTCAAGCAGTTGTTTCCACCTCAGGACCTCTCAATGGATGTTAATACCTTGGTTTCCTCCCAGCCTGATTACTACAATGCCCTTTACTTGGGGCTTCCTAATTCACAGCGTAATCATCTTCAGCTGGTGCAGAACTCTGCTACATGACTACTAACACCACCTGCTGTGAGCAGTATCTCACCCCACTTCAGCAGTGTCTACACCGGTTGCCAATTTAGTCATGAATCTTCCACACTTTTATGCGTTAGCTTATTTATCCCTCCAACATGTGGACACCCCTACCTAAAATAATTATCGCTTCTTTACAGTGCAGTGACATCGCAAATTTTTGCCTCTCTGGGGTTCCTAAAGTGCAGCTTGAATCCTTTAGTTTTCAATCAGGTTCTTCATGTCTGGAGCCTCCTACCCTGGGTCTGAAAGTGTTCCCTAAAACTGGCTGTTTTTTGGTTTCAAGTGGTCCTTGAAAATATTTTGGTATTTGACTCTTTGACTTTGTTTTGTCTGGCTGGCTAAGTTTTATTGGATTTGCTTGAACTTTTATACTGTTTTATTGCATTTACTAAATTTTTCTGCTTAGCATTGTATGTTTTGATGTTTAATGTATATTCCTTATTGTAATGTGAATGGTTAACTGGCATAATAATGAATCTGAGCTTGGTCTTCTCATGAAATGACTAGACTATTCCAAATGTGTGTAAAAGTCACTTAGCCCATAAACTGCTATGACATGTTGATGAAATATTAACATTCAAACACTATAGCCTGTATTAGTGCAGAGATGTTAGGAAAGGAGTCTAAGAATGCCATAGAAACACAGAGCTTGTTGTTAGTGGATTTTAAGTACCTGATAAGGATCTATTTGGCTGTTCACATAATTTATAGTTTAATGATTTTGACCACTGTAATGCAGCACTCCATTATACAGGTCTAAAATAAGCTGATGGCATCACTTTATTAAAGCAATGGCAGCATTTTTTATTAAAAAAAGAAAGGTTTCGGAATAGCAAAGATTATCTCAACTACTTGTGGAAAGCATGATTCTTTGTAGACTGTGAACCCTGGCTATTTTAAGCATCCCATGCGAAATATAATCCTGATCAAAATGTTAATGCATGGTTTGCCTCAGAACAGAAATATGTACTGTACCCCAAAGACATATATAGCACATTTATACTTCCAAGAAATAAATGAAGCATATAGTCCCAGTAATACTAAAACCTACATGCATGGCGACATAAATTATGTGTGTTCTTCTTTTGAGCAGGTGTGCCTAGAGTCTAATTTCCTCTTAAGTGATTTGCATTGCAAAGATTAAGAACAAAAGACAAAAGCACGTATTAATCCTTTTATAGGTTCATAGGTGTGTACTAGGCTAATGACCCTGGAGCCTTTACAAGCCTAGCCCATAAAATTATCCTGGCATCGTGCCACCCGACCTTAGTTCCCAGTGCCTCTATCGAGTAGAGCCACTGAAGTGATCCCAGGGGGTGAATTTTCTATTTTCCATCCACTCATCAAGATTTCTCTTGAAGAGGGCCAGTGAGGTTCTCTGCTTGACATGTATGGGAAGTCTGTTCCATAGCATGGGCAGTCTCTGGGTTATGAACCTGTCCCTCCAGCATGTTCTGTTGATTGTGATAATGAGGATGAGGTATCTGGAGCGTGTGGTGTGAGGGATTGGGATTTCTTTAAATGCAGCATTTCTAGCAGAGCTGGGTCAGACATGGCTTTGTAAGTCAAGCAGAGATTGCCTCTAAGTAGGTGATATAAGACAGAGAATAGTTGTAGTTTTTTTTGAGTCTGTCCATATAGTGCAAGTGTTTAAGGCCTAGGATCCTCTTTGTGAGGTACTTTTGTGGCCTCTCCAGTTGTTGCAGGTGTCTAGTGAGGTACATGCCAAATGGGGCATTGTACTTGATGATTGGCCTAATGAGGGAAGAGTAGAGGGAGACAATGACCTTTTTCTTCCTGGATGCAAAGCCCTTAGTAATGAGATGTGCCACATAGAAGGACTTTCTGACCACAGTGGAAATGTGGTGGTCAAAAGAGAGGTTGCTGGCAACCTGTGTTTCCAGATCTCTCATAACATCTTCTGTGTTCAGTGGACTACCATTGATGTGATAATTCATAGGAACTAGGTTTTTCCCAAAGGGAATGATGACACATTTTTTGGCATTGAGCTTAAGGCCATGGTTCTGACACCAGTCATTGGTCTCAGTAAGGCCTTTCTGTAGGATGTCAACATCACTTGGAGAGTTAATAATAGCTCCCAACTTACAATTGTCTGCAAACATTGGCAGCCAGAGTCCCTTCGTGTTGGTCTGGACTTCAGAGAAGTAGATACCCAGGACCGAACCCTGTGGGACTCCAGTCGTGACTGGTCAGCAGTCTGACTTGGAGTCAGCTACTTTCATACTGTGGGTTCTATCTGTGAGCCAGTTTGCAACCCACCTAGTGATATAGGTTCATAGGTAGGTACTAGGCTATCGGCCCAAGGGCCTACGTAAGCCTAGCCAACAAGGTTCCCTGGCTTACGCCACCCAAGAAAGTTATTTTCCTGTGCCACTGTCGAGCAGAGACACAGAAGTGATCCCCGGGGTGTATTTCCTATTTCCCATCCACTGATCAAGATTTTTCTTGAAGAGTGCTAAAGAAGATAGGTTCATAGCTAATGAAGATAGGTTCATAATAAACAGCCTCTGCAAGGCACAAACACAGGACCCTGCACACCATAGCCTAACTGATTTACCACTAAGCCATGTCTTACCCTGATATAGGGGTTGATTCCTAAGTGGGGAATGATATCAAAGGCCTTGGCCAGAGCAAGGTTGGCTGTATGAACCACCTTGCCTTTATCCACAGCTCTGGTGACTGACTCATAGAAATCGACCAAGTTGAGCAGGCATGATCTACCCTTCACAAAACCAAACTGTGTGGGATCCAGAGTTTGGAGAGTCCCTATATCCTTGTTTATTAGATCCATGATGATGCATTCCAAAGCTTTGCATATCAGACTCATCAGGCTAATGGGGCGATAGTTCCCAGGGTCTGTAGTCGCTCCTCTTTTGTGGAGGGGGTTGACTGTAGCAGTGTGCCATTTGGTAGGGGGAAAGCCTGAGGTGAGGCTGTGACTGAACAGAGCACACAGGTGAGGTGCCAATTCACTCTGTAGCTCATGTAGAACACACCCAGGGAAATTGTCAGGTCCCATAGAAGCTGTATTCTTGGCCTTGGAAAGTGCTGTTTTAACATGTGCAGCAGTAATACTGGGTGCTTGGCAATCTACTGGTATTGTGATTGGTCCTTTGGGGGATAAGGTTGGCACTGAATCTGTCGACCAGTATATTGGCAATATCTGTTGGCTCGGTATAGGAGGTACCATTGTGCAGTAGCTCAGAGCAAATCTGAGTATTGCTGTTGAGATTCTTTACATAACTATAGAAGGCATTGTGGTTGTCTTTACTATCTGCTGCAATTCTGTTTTCATAGCTAGCTTTAGAGGATTTGATAAGGGATCTCGACTTTTTGTTCAGGCTGATAAGGGAGTTTTTCCAGTCTTGGGACTTCACCTTATTCCACATCAGTTTCCTCCTTCTGTTGTAGAGTTTGTTTATAGCAGGGGACCACCAGATTGGCTTCCTTTTTATGGAGGAGAGCGTCTTGGTTCTATTGGGCATGGTGAGATTCATGCATTTGTGTACTTGTTGGTACAGTGCATTGGTGTATGATTCGGCAGTAGTGCAACTATTCTCCATTTGCACGGGTGCCGTGAAGTTAGCCACCTCTGTTTTTAGGAGCCTAAAGTTAGCTTTGGAGAAGTTTTTCATGGTGGTTACCTTTGCAGGGGGGCGGGGGGGGGCAGGTGCGAGGGATGTGGACTTCGAAGGTGATTAGTTTGTGGCCTGATATAACCAGGGAGGAGCTGACCATTGGTGTAGAGCAATGGTTGCCCATGTTAGTAATGACCAGGTCAAGGATCTTGCTACCTCTGAGAGTGGGGGTAAGAACGAGCTGGTCCAGGGCATTGGAGTTAATGAATACCAGGAAATGTTTACTGATATGTTTTATCAAAGAAATGTTATGTTCCCACTGAGAAAAGCTGCTTCAATACTACCAGTATGCTTTTTTCAAGTGTATAAAAAGGATATAAATAACCACTGACAATAAACATTGGAGCACTTCCTTCTTGTATCTGTCTTGCTGGAAGCAGAGGTGATTTTCCTTTGCTTATGTTTATTGAGCAGTTGTGCTTTTATAGAGCAATATTTATTTATTTATTATATTTTCAGTTATGTGACTGCAACTAGTTGAGGCCCATTTTCAATAGAGACAAAGATCAAACGTTCAGTTTATAGAGGAAAAAAAATAAAATATTGCACATAGGTTCACAGCAATAAATTAGTTGCTGTATAATACACATTTGTTCTGTGATCCTCATTATAAATATCCCATTAACAGGTAAACATCACATTAGTTAAATAAGTTAGTAGTGCTATCGCTCTATAATCCTCATTATAAATAATACATTAACAGGTAAACATCACATTAGATAAATAAGTTAGTAGTGCTATCATTTGTAATCTTCATAATAAATATTCCAAGAACAGGTAAACATCACACTAGTTAAATAAGTTAGAAGTGCTATTGTTCCGTAATTCTCATTACAAATATTCCATTTACAGTTAAACATCACATTAATTAAGTAAGTTAGCAGTGATACTGTTCTGTAATCAGCATTATAAATGTTCCATTAACAGGTAAATATGACATTAGTTAAATATGTTAGTAGTGCTATCGTTTGTAATCCTCATTATAAATATTCCATTAACAGGTAAATATCACACTAGTTAATAAGTTAGAAGTGCTATCGTTCTATAATCCTCATTATAAATAATCCAGTAACAGGTAAACATCACATTAGTTAAATAAGTTAATAGTGCTATCGCTTGTAATCCACATTATAAATATTGCATTAACAGGTAAATATGTCCACCAGATTGGGATTACAGAACAATATCACATTAGTTAAATAAGTTAGTAGCACTATAATTTGTAATCCTCATAATAAATATTCCAAGAACAGGTAAACATCACACTAGTTAATTAAGTTAGAAGTGCTATTGTTCCGTAATTCTCATTATAAATATTCCAGTAACAGTTAAACATCACATTAGTTAAGTAAGTTAGCAGTGATATTGTTCTGTAATCAGCATTATAAATGTTCCATTAACAGGTAAGCATCATATTAATTAAATAAATTAGTGGTGCTATCGCTCTGTAATCCACATTATAAATATCACATTAACATGTAAATATCACACTAGTTAAATAAGTTAGTAGTGCTATAATTTGTAATCCTTATTATAAATATTGCATTAACAGGTAAACATCACATTAGTTAAATAAGTTAGTAGGGCTATCGTTTGTAATCCTCATTATATATATTCCATTAACAGGTAAACATCACATTAGTTAAATAAGTTAGTAGTGCTATCGCTCTATAATCCTCATTATAAATAATACATTAACAGGTAAACATCACATTAGATAAATAAGTTAGTAGTGCTATCATTTGTAATCTTCATAATAAATATTCCAAGAACAGGTAAACATCACACTAGTTAAATAAGTTAGAAGTGCTATTGTTCCGTAATTCTCATTACAAATATTCCATTTACAGTTAAACATCACATTAATTAAGTAAGTTAGCAGTGATACTGTTCTGTAATCAGCATTATAAATGTTCCATTAACAGGTAAATATGACATTAGTTAAATATGTTAGTAGTGCTATCGTTTGTAATCCTCATTATAAATATTCCATTAACAGGTAAATATCACACTAGTTAATAAGTTAGAAGTGCTATCGTTCTATAATCCTCATTATAAATAATCCAGTAACAGGTAAACATCACATTAGTTAAATAAGTTAATAGTGCTATCGCTTTGTAATCCACATTATAAATATTGCATTAACAGGTAAATATGTCCACCAGATTGGGATTACAGAACAATATCACATTAGTTAAATAAGTTAGTAGCACTATAATTTGTAATCCTCATAATAAATATTCCAAGAACAGGTAAACATCACACTAGTTAATTAAGTTAGAAGTGCTATTGTTCCGTAATTCTCATTATAAATATTCCAGTAACAGTTAAACATCACATTAGTTAAGTAAGTTAGCAGTGATATTGTTCTGTAATCAGCATTATAAATGTTCCATTAACAGGTAAGCATCATATTAATTAAATAAATTAGTGGTGCTATCGCTCTGTAATCCACATTATAAATATCACATTAACATGTAAATATCACACTAGTTAAATAAGTTAGTAGTGCTATAATTTGTAATCCTTATTATAAATATTGCATTAACAGGTAAACATCACATTAGTTAAATAAGTTAGTAGGGCTATCGTTTGTAATCCTCATTATATATATTCCATTAACAGGTAAACATCACATTAGTTAAATAAGTTGGAAGTGCTATTGTTCTGTAATACTCATTATAGATATCCCAGTAGTAGTTAAACATCACATTAGTTAAGTAAGTTAGCAGTGCTATTTTTCTATAATCAGCATACCTCTCAACTTCTTAGACAAAGAAATCTGAAAAAATTCATATATAAAGTGGGACCAATGCCCAAAAATAGTGACAGTTTTTAAATATTGCTCTTATAAACTTAGAAAGTTGATAGAATAACAAATTTTGCATTAACATGAATTTTCTGAAGGGTATGAAGTCTGAAACTCAAATGTTTGTTATTATTTTCTAACTTCAGTCTTTAATGATTTGCCACTAATTTGCTAGAAAACCACAATTTTATGAAAAATGTGCCAAAAATATGAGGCAAAAATCTGGACATTCAGCGAAAATCTGTATAGTTGCGAGGTAAATCAGCATTATAAATGTCACATTAATAGGTAAACATCATATTAGTTACATAAGTTAGTAGTGATATCATTCTGTAATCCGCATTATTAATATTCCATTAACAGGTAAATATCACATTAGTTAAATAAGTTAGTAGTGCTATTGTCGTATAATCCTCATTATAAATAATCCATTAACAGGTAAACAGCACATTAGATAAATAAGATAAAAGCGCTATCGTTCTATAATCCTCATTATAAATAATCCATTAACAGGTAAACATCACAGTTAAATAAGTTAGTAGTGCTATTGCTTTGTAATCCACATTATAAATATTGCATTAACAGGTAAATATCACATTAGTTAAATAAGTTAGTAGTGCTATCATTTGTAATCCTCATAATAAATATTCTAAGAACAGGTAAACATCACACTAGTTAAATAAGTTAGAAGTGCTATTGTTCCGTAATTCTCATTATAAATATTCCATTAACAGTTAAACATCACATTAGTTAAGTAAGTTAGCAGTGATATTGTTTGTAATCAGCATTATAAATGTTCCATTAACAGGTAAATATCACATTAGTTAAATAAGTTAGTAGTGCTATCGCTTTGTAATCCACATTATAAAGATTGCATTAACAGGTAAGTATCACATTAGTTAAATAAGTTAGTAGTGCTATCGTTTGTAATCCTCATTATAAATATTCCATTAACAGGTAAATATCACACTAGTTAATAAGTTAGAAGTGCTATCGTTCTATAATCCTCATTATAAATAATCCATTAAAAGGTAAACATCACATTAGATAAATAAATTAGTAGTGGTATCATTTGTAATCCTCATAATAAATATTCCAAAAACAGGTAAACATCACATTAGTTAAATAAATTAGTAGTGCTATCAGTTTGTAATCCACATTATAAATATTGCATTAACAGGTAAACATCACATTAGTTAAGTAAGTTAGCAGTGATATTGTTCTGTAATCAGCATTATAAATGTCCCATTAACAGGTAAATATCACATTAGTTAAATAAATTAGTAGTGCTATCGTTCTATAATCCTCATTATAAATAATGCATTAACAGGTAAACAGCACATTAGATAAATAAGTTAGAAGTGTTCTTGTTCTATAATCCTCATTATAAATAATCCATTAACAGGTAAACATCACATTAGTTAAATAAGTTAGCAGTGCTATTGCTTTGCAATCCACATTATAAATATTGCATTAACAGGTAAACATCACATTAGTTAAATAAGTTAGTAGTGCTATTGCTTTGTAATCCACATTATAAATATTGCATTAACAGGTAAATATCACATTAGTTAAATAAGTTAGTAGTGCTATCATTTGTAATCCTCATAATAAATATTCCAAGAACAGGTAAACATCACACTAGTTAAATAAGTTAGAAGTGATATTGTTCTATAATCCTCATTATAAATAATCCATTAAAAGGTAAACATCACATTAGATAAATAAATTAGTAGTGGTATCGTTTGTAATCCTCATAATATATATTCCAAAAACAGGTAAACATCACATTAGTTAAATAAGTTAGAAGTGCTCTTGTTCTATAATCCTCATTATAAATAATCCATTAACAGGTAAACAGCACATTAGATAAATAAGTTAGAAGTGCTCTTGTTCTATAATCCTCATTATAAATAATCCATTAACAGGTAAATATCTCATTAGTTAAATAAGTTAGTAGTGCTATTGTCGTATAATCCTCATTATAAATAATCCATTAACAGGTAAACAGCACATTAGATAAATAAGTTAGAAGCGCTATCGTTCTATAATCCTCATTATAAATAATCCATTAACAGGTAAACAGCACATTAGATAAATAAGTTAGAAGCGCTATCGTTCTATAATCCTCATTATAAATAATCCATTAAAAGGTAAACATCACATTAGATAAATAAATTAGTAGTGGTATCGTTTGTAATCCTCATAATATATATTCCAAAAACAGGTAAACATCACATTAGTTAAATAAGTTAGAAGTGCTCTTGTTCTATAATCCTCATTATAAATAATCCATTAACAGGTAAACAGCACATTAGATAAATAAGTTAGAAGTGCTCTTGTTCTATAATCCTCATTATAAATAATCCATTAACAGGTAAATATCTCATTAGTTAAATAAGTTAGTAGTGCTATTGTCGTATAATCCTCATTATAAATAATCCATTAACAGGTAAACAGCACATTAGATAAATAAGTTAGAAGCGCTATCGTTCTATAATCCTCATTATAAATAATCCATTAACAGGTAAACAGCACATTAGATAAATAAGTTAGAAGCGCTATCGTTCTATAATCCTCATTATAAATAATCCATTAACAGGTAAACAGCACATTAGATAAATAAGGTAGAAGCGCTATCGTTCTATAATCCTCATTATAAATAATCCATTAACAGGTAAACATCACAGTTAAATAAGTTAGTAGTGCTATCGCTTTGCAATCCACATTATAAATATTGCATTAACAGGTAAATATCACATTAGTTAAATAAGTTAGTAGTGCTATCATTTGTAATCCTCATAATAAATATTCCAAGAACAGGTAAGCATCACACTAGTTAAATAAGTTAGAGGTGCTATTGTTCCGTAATTCTCATTATAAATATTCCATTAACAGTTAAACATCACATTAGTTAAGTAAGTTAGCAGTGATATTGTTCTGTAATCAGCATTATAAATGTTCCATTAACAGATAAGCATCACATTAATTAAATAAGTTAGTAGTGCTATCGCTCTGTAATACACATTATAAATATCGCATTAACAGGTAAATATCACACTAGTTAAATAAGTTAATAGTGCTATCATTTGTAATCCTTATTATAAACATTGCATTAACAGGTAAATATCACACTAGTTAAATAAGTTAGTAGTGCTATCGTTTGTAATCCTCGTTATATATATATTCCATTAACAGGTAAACATCACATTAGTTAAATAAGTTAGAAGTGCTATTGTTCTTTAATACTCATTATAGATATTCCAGTAGTAGTTAAACATCACATTAGTTAAGTAAGTTAGCAGTGCTATTCTTCTATAATCAGCATACCTCTCAACTTCTTAGATAAAGAAATCTGAAAAAAGCCATATATAAAGTGGGACCAATGCCCAAAAATAGGGATAGTTTTTAAATATTGCTCTTACAAACTTAGAAAGTTGATAGAATAACAGGTTTTGCATTAGCATGAATTTTCTGAAGGGTATGAAGTCTGAAACTCAAATGTCTGTTATTATTTTCTAACTTCAGTCTATAATGATTTGCCACTAATTTGCCAGGAAACCACAATTTTATAAAAAATGGGCCAAAAATATGAGGCAAAAATCTGGACATTCAGCGAAAATCTGTACAGTTGCAAGGTAAATTAGCATTATAAATGTCACATTAATGGGTAAACATCATATTAGTTAAATAAGTTAGTAGTGATATCATTCTGTAATCCTCATTATTAATATTCCATTAACGGGTAAACATCACATTAGTTAAATAAGTTAGTAGTGCTATCATTTGTAATCCTCATTATAAATATTCCATTAACAGGTAAAGATCACATTAGTTAAATAAATTAGTAGTGCTATCATTCTGTAGTCGGCATTATAAATAGTCCATTAACAAGTAAACCTCACATTAGTTATAAGTTAGTAGTGCTATCATTTGTAATCCTCATTATAAATATTCCATTAACAGGTAAGTATCACATTAGTTAAATAAGTTAGAGGTGTTATGTGTAATCCTCATTATAAATATTCCATTGAGAGGTAAAGATCACATTAGTTAAATAAATTAGTAGTGCTATCATTCTGTAGTCAGCATTATAAATAGTCCATTAACAAGTAAACCTCACATTAGTTAAATAATTTAGTAGTACTATTGCCACATCAGACAGTATTCCTACTTTTAATTTTAGGGAGATCTGAAGGATGTGTTTCATATCCCCCAGAGCTCCTTGGATTTACAGAGCAATGCTACCATAAGGTAGCAAAAACCAGCATGTTGCACTCCTGTGACTGGATGTAAAAGGAGAAGGTGAATTTTGTTGGTGTTATTGCCTAATTACCCCATCAGAATAAGCCATACTTAGTGGGATTAACCCAAATCGACAAAAGTAAGTAAGCAAAGAGATATATTTATAATAAATAAATAAGTTGTGTCATAAACATTCCCATAACAGAACACTACTGGCCAGTTAACTAGCATTAAGTGGTTTTATGATACCATGTGCCTGTTGAAGTGAGAAGGTAAACAGTCTGACAACATCTTCTGCCTGTCCATGTATAATGTTCTATGAGGTGTTCAGTAACTGAAAAAGATAAATATGCATGTATGGTATAAGGCAGAGGGTGCTGTCTTATAAGTATAGCCTAATTGTAGGTCTTATATCCATTTTTCTGAGAGTATTTATTTATTTTGTTTTTTCTCCATTCTTGGGGTATACCATAAGACTCTTCCAGATGGGTGCCTATTATGTTCCTAATAGCAGAGGTTGTACACCAAGCTCATCTGAATGTATATCTACCTTGTTAATGTTAATACCATATCAGTAGTGCCTATATGTGTAAGTACCTTGGTCACACCTCTCAACCTCTTAGAGAAAGAAATCTGGACAAAACCATAAATGATGGGGGGGACAAATGCCCAAAAATAGGGACAACTTTTAAATATTGCTCTTACAAATGTAGAAAGTTAATAGAATAACAGGTTTTGCATTAGCATGAATTTTCTGAAAGGCATGAACTCTGAAACTCAAATGTATTTTGTTATTTTCTGACTTCAATCTTCAATAGTTTGTAAATGTTTAGCCAGAAAACCACAATTTTATGAGAAACAGACCAAAAATATGAGGCAGAAATCTGGACATCCAGTGAAAATGTGGATAGTTGACAGGCATGACCTTGGATACCCAAACTCCTAGTTTATCTCCATGTATCCATTTTCAAACTCACTGTTGTGATGAGGGTTGCAGAAGTAGCAAGTTAAAGAAAGCAGACAAGACTTCCCTATCCCCAGCCTCAGTACTGAACTCTGAACTTGAGGGGCTTGAACTCTTCCTACCCTAGAGGAGAATACCCTACAGCTCTATCCGAATTCACTCTGAATCATCCTGGATTGCCAAGCACCTCACACTATCACACAGAGTGAACTCAGCATCCCTGCAAAGAGTCTTCATTTCTATGACCACTGCTTTCACCCAAGTTCTCATCCTTTCAATTAATGTCCATTGCCCATGGCCTTGGTGAGGACAGGCAGTTATATTAATTGGCAATCTGAGACCTCTACCCTATGACTCAAACTTAGCTTTAACATGAAAGCCTGGTATAGTGTCTGATATACTGCTGTTGCTTCACCCATCCACTTGTCCATCTCCAAATCTCCTCTACCGTACTCCTGAAAAAGATCATCATGTATAAAAAATCCTCCATTTTAGGTTGCTGTTCCTCCTCGCCTGCAGAGAGCAATCTAATCTTTTTTAGAAGACAGCCATGACTTCTGATCTGGATGTGCTGATTTACATCTCAACCACTTCAGCCTCTGCAGTGAACTGTGTAGTGTATCGCTTTATCAAAGTATGTAAACTAAGAAAGATGTATGTCATGGGGTCTCCCATAGCCTTGCACATGAAGTAAAGATCCTGAACTGCCCTGCTTCATGTCTTCAGCGCCCTGTTAGAAAAATGAAGTCTGGTGAGTTGCTTGTGTGCAGGCAATGAATAACATGACTTTTCCACGTCCATGTGTCTGCAGTATTACAGCCATAAACAGAAGCAGTTTGGTAAGTCACTATTACATTTAACACTTTAGTTCACTGTTAAAATCTCATGGTATTAACTAAAATTAAGAAGATTAACAGAAGACATTTGTGGAGGAAGACTAAACCTATCTGATAAATGGTTTCTTCTTGACTGTGGTCCGAAGACAATGCCTTGGTATGAAAAATTATTATTCATGTTAATGGTGAAAGTAGTTAAATATTATTGCCATTAAATGGAAAACAAACGATACATCATTAATTAAAGAGGTGATAAAAATGACAGAAGAGATAAAAAAAGGAGCTAAATGGGAGGGAATTCCATACAGGGAAATACTTGCTCAAAAATGATCTCTCTGGGAAAAATGAAATCACTATTCCTTATATCTAATAGATGAATAATCACACCCAAATATGAATCTATTGGGATATTCACATGTTGGGGAATGTAAAGATAAGTTAAAATTAGTTTGGCTACTGTATGATGAGTCAAATAAGTTCTAGTATTAGTGCTCCAAGAAACAGAATCATAGTGGGTTAAGATACAGCTAGTTGTTACTGAATATAACTATTCAATGAAATAGGAAACTAGTCTTCATTGTGAATTTTACCACAGAAAATGTATACATAGCCTTTTGTTAGTTGCCTAAACAAGCATACATGAACCAGTTCCTTACTTGTAATGTTATGTGCTCGCATTTATAATTAATTTTCATCACTTGACAGTTGGATTGTTCAAGCTTTTGTTGTCATGTTGTATTAAGATTTTTTTTCTTTTCTTTCTGTTTAATGTACTTTAACATGAAAAAGAAAAAAAAGTCTCACATTGTGAAACATCATTTTCACAAAAACACTGATCTCTTTTTTTTTTCACTTTTTTATTAATAAACAAATTTAGTATAACAACCCATATATCTTGTCCAAAAACTTAAAGTTGTGGACCCAAAAAAGCTTAAGGTGTATCTCACTGCAAGCAGACTTGTGAAGAAAAGAGAAATGCATACCTCTCAACTGTCCCGATTTTTGCCAAATATTTTTGATGTATTCCTCACCAAATTTTTGGTTTTCTGGTAAATAATTCTGTGCAGAGTCTGCGTGTCTCCCTGTATTCATATGAGTTTCTTCTGTGTGCTCCAGTTTCCTCCCACATTCCAAAGACATGCAGTAGGTGGGTTGGCCACTCTAAACTGGCCATGGGTATGGGTGTGCATGTGAGTATGTGGTATGAAAGAACTACTGCAGCAGGGCTAGCTACCCAGCAGTGTAAACTTTGGCTTTGGCTTTAGATGATTGTTACTGTCGAAGTGACACCCTGACCCCTGTTACTGTTATAATGACACCCCAATCCTATGTGCAAAAATGAGAAAAAGGAGCTGCGGATGGTGGATGGATTGAAGACTGAATTAAAAAAATAACGACATCTAGTTGAGTTTCATACTTCATACCCTTCAGAAGATTCATGCTAATGAAAACCTACTATTCGATCAACTTTCTAAGTTTATAAGAGCAATATTTAAAAATTGTTCATGTTTTGGGGGCTTTGTTCCCCCTTTATTTATGGCTTTGTCAAAATCTATTGCACTAAAAAGTTGAGAAGTATGCAGAAATGGTGCACCATGTAGCATTCCTGCATGTCATGTGGAAGGAAGACATAAAAGTATTTAATACATTTAACCTCAAAGAGTAAGGCAGAAACAAGTTTAAAAAGTTAAGAGAATGTTAAAGCATATTGTGAGCTAAGGAGAAATCTAGTATTTGTTAGATATGCATTTTTTCACAAGAAATGAATGTACGGAGGAAAATATTGTTGGTTATGTGATGGTTTCATAGAAGAGAGCACATAACTGTGAATTTGATGAGTTGCATGATAGAACTATCTGTGACATTAAAAGCAACTAAGAAAGAGAGACTGTTGAGGAAATCTGAATTTATTTTAGATAATTCACTGTATGAGTACAGAGCAAGTAAGATTATTAATATACATTTTAAAGAGTTTGCTGAAGAACTTTAAGCACACAAAACTGAAACTGTGGCCAAAGTAATGTGAAAATGAGACAGAAAGTGAAAGTGCGTGATAATGAAGGAAACTCTGATGTAGAATGTGACGAGGCATCAGAGATAATGCCTTGGAGAAGCTAAGAATTTAAAATGAAATCCCTGTTCAAGGTCCAGCTGCTGGCATCTGAAGATGAAATGTACTGCAAGTGATCACTTCCAACTGCACAGAGAAAAGATTAATTCTTTGAGATCTTATAAGAAATAAAATGAGAGTGTTTCATGTTATTTATGTACTATTAAAACTATACGTCAGTTTATCATAGAGTAATAAAACCATGAGTTGCTAATGAATCCTATTTAATAGTCCAGAGTTTAATTTCTTCATTCTCCATTTCTGTATTATCTTACTCAGCGAAAATCAGTTATCTAGAGAATGCTCCTAATAACCGTTGAAAGGAGGGTTATACCTTGTAAATTTAATGAGTTAGCAAATGAATAATGAATATGAAAAAGGATGAAGTATTTGTGGAGTATGTGGTACTACAGAAGCAGAGTTTAGGGTACTAAGCAAGTTTTTGTCTAATATGTTTATTACTAAGAACAAAAGCATCAACCTTAAGTTACATACTGGAGATGAATGCAGTATTTTGTCTAAATATAGGGCACTATTCATAAATATTGTGCAGCTCAGAGTAGGGCTTGTACACTAAAGAACTGCATAAGAAAGCTATGTGGTATTTGTAAAAGGTGTACACAGTCTTCTCCTTTTGTATGATCATTGGACTTTAGTCACAGAATATGACTGCAAATCATCCCCCAGTCATACACAATTCACAGAAGTAACAACACCTGTCTACAGGCTGTTTCTAACAGGATAATCTATGAGGCACTCTGAACCTGCAGATGATGTTACATTCTGGTTCTAATGGGATGATCTATGGGGCACTCTGTACCTGCAGATGATATTACAGGCTGTTTCTAGCAGGATAATCTATGGGGAACTCTGTACCTGCAGATGATGTTACAGGCTGTTTGTAAAGGGATGATCTATGGGGCCCTCTGTACCTGCAGATGATATTACAGGCTGTTTCTAGCGAGATAATCTATGGGGCACTCTGTACCTGCAGATGATGTAACAGGCTGTTTATAAAGGGATGATCTATGGGGCCCTCTGTATCTGCAGATGATATTACAGGCTGCTTCTAGCAAGATAATCTATGGGGCACTCTGTACCTGCAGATGATATTACAGGCTGTTTCTAATGGGATGATCTATGGGGTGCTCTGTACCTGTAAATTATATTACAGGCTGTTTCTAGCAGGATAATCTATGGGGCACTCTGTACCTGCAGATGATGTTACAGGATGTTTCTAACGGGATGATCTATGGGGTGCTATGAACCTGCAGATAATATTACAGGCTGTTTCTAGAGGGATAATCTATGGGGTGCTCTGTACCTACAGATGATGTTACAGGCTGTTTCTAACAGGAGGATCTATTGGGCACTCTGTAGCTGCAGATGATGCTGAAGGCTGTTTCTAATGGGATGATCTATAGGACACTGTATTAGCAGATGATGTTACAGGCTGTTTTTAATGGGATGATCTATGTTGCACTCTGTACCTGCAGATGATATTACAGGCTGTTTCTAATGAGATGATCCATGGCGTACTCTGTACCTGCAGATGATGTTGCAGGCTGTTTCTAACAGGATGACCTATGGGGCACTCTTTACCTGCAGATGATATTACAGGCTTTTCTAAGGGGATGAGCTATGGGGCGCTCTGTACCTGCAGATGATATTACAGGCTGTTTCTAATGGAATAATCTGTGGGGAACTTTGTACCTGAAGATGATGTTGCAGTTGTAAGGGAACCAATCCTCCCATCCCTGCCAGTATGTTGCTCAGTAAACAGTCCTGAATTACACGCTGTCACTGCCAAAACAAATAACCCCAACAGCTTCATTTTATGGCAGAAAAAACCCTACCAACAAAGGAATTCCCTATGGTGCAGGCAAACCTGCTACCACACACAAACTTGTCCTGCCCTGCCACAGTGATGCTCTGCCACTTGAAGCTTGTACAACCCCAGATCCCTCATTTTCTTATTATAGTAATCACCCCCAGGCCCCTGCCATGCCTAGAGAATGAAATATTTGTATGAATCATTCTGAATAATGATGGCAGACTTTAGGGCAACAACACCAGGCAGCTTAGTAAGGTCTAATGTATGTTACTAATCTGCCTGTCACTGCTCCTCTGTGTAGCACTGTCATGTTACACAGCACTTCCCTCCATCACAAGCACAGGCTCACCTAGTACACAATGGTGTACTTAAGCACTCATATGTATCATGTATGGGTGTTGTAAGTGTGCAACAGTTGCTCATGTGTATGAATCACTGTAGTTTATAGCAGCATCAGGCGTTTGTGGTGTTTGTTCACACTGGCACACCATGTCAGGGAGTCCATGTGAAATAGACCAGTATTTGGTTGAGGCTAATCATAAACCTTTACAGAGAATTTACAGAAATTTATTACACTAAAACATCCCTTTTATTGCAAAGCATGTTACTTAGCTTGCAGAAGTATAATTTAACATTCCAGTACAAATCAAAAAGCAAATAAATAATGCAAATATTTTAAAAACAGCCTGTCTGATAGAACAAAGTGAAGCTCTGCTAAATGCAGATCTGGAAGATTTATGGGTTATTTTGCAGCTATGTCACCCTGGAAAATGAAAGAACTTAAGAGATATAAGCAGGAGGGCAGAGAAATGTTAACTACTTCAATCACAGCATGAAGATGGCCAAATTGGTTATTAGCAGTGCACAAGGATATGTACTATAATTACAGAAGTGAAATTAGCTGTATACAAAAGTCTCAAGTTCAAATCAGATAGAGTAATATTATCTAGTCAGTTAAAAGAATCATGTATTTGAAAATCGATAAATAGCAATTTAGAATTATGAAATGCAAGGAAAGAGTATGCGATGCACTATACTGTCCAAAACGACAGAAGACATCATAAACGCTGTGCAGAACTCTGAAGTCTGTAATATGTACTGTCATTAGAGTTATCCAACTGGAGTAGCCAATCAGACAATTGACCAATAGGAATTCTACCTGCTGGAACTTCCCCCCACCCAAAACAGCAAAACAATAACATATATAAAATAAAGGACACTAAAATGATGTTGCTTCCACATTCCCCTATATTATCAACTCCATGTCAGAGAAATAATTTACTTGCTGAATGCTGAGGAATGCCAAAGAAAAGCACATTACCACTGTAATAAAATGAAGATACATACATTGGAACCAGCCAAATCATTACTTTCTACTCATCTTATTAGAAATTACTGTAATTCAAAATAATCATTTATTACAGGTTTGCCAAATGTACTTGTGCTATATATCCAATATTTTTCAGTTCACATAAGATATACACTACATTAGTTCTGCACTCTCTTTCCTGGACTAGGTAAGCTGGTAAAAATGACACTATGTCCTGTCCACTGCAGCTTACTATCAGGGGTGGGGTTTATTAATCAAACCCAAATCACTTGGAACGTAGTCAGGGCTCCCTCTATTCCTCTCTGTTTTTATCCCTCTACTCAATGGAGCTGGACTCCTTACAATATTTTATGCTGATGAACTGTTATGTTCTAGGGGTTCCCATTCAGAAGCCTGAAACATCATAAGCCTGAAAATCAAAATCCTGAAACCAAAAGCCTGAAAATTCAGAATCCTGAAAACTCAAAATCCTGAAAGCCCAAAATCCTGAAAGACCAAAATCCTGAAACTCAAAATCCTGAAAACACAAATAATGCTAATATGTCACTATAAATACACTAATATCTACCAACTGACCCTGACCCTAACCCTAACCCTAAGGTCCGTCACTATCGCACACTCACCTGACCCGCCCTAACCTAACTCACTTAAACCGCCCTAACCCCAATATTTGTCACTATTGCATACATGCCTAACCTGCCCTAACCTAACTCACTTAAACCGCCTAACCTAACATAAAACCAACCGCACACTTACCTGACCCCAACGCATGACCTAACACCACAGGGCTAACAATAGCAAAGCCACAATGACATCAGTATGTCTATTTTGTGTTTTCAGGATTTTGAGTTTCAGGATTTTGGTCTTTCAGGATTTTGGGCTTTCAGGATTTTGAGTTTTCAGGATTCTGAATTTTCAGGCTTTTGGTTTCAGGATTTTGATTTTCAGGCTTATGATGTTTCAGGCTTCTGAATGGGAACCGTTCTAGGACATTTAATTATAGAGTATCTCTGTCTGTCTGAACGAAATGTTCCCATCCACAGAAACTATATTTTTTGCAAACATACCTCTATATGTTATGTATTTGGATGGTGCAGTGGTTGCACTGTCGCCACACAGCAAAAAATTCTCTGGTTAAATTCTTGGCTGAGGGGCCTTCTGTATGGAGTCTGCATGACCTTCCTGTGTCTGTGTGGGGTTCCTCCAGGTGCTCCAGTTTCCTCCCACATTACAAAGACAAGCATCTGGAATGTTTCTCCCCGGGCCTCCTCTGGAATGTTTCTCCCCGGGCCTCCTCTGAAAATTGGCTTTGTTCCAATTTGGGCTTTCCTGGTAAACAAATGTTAAATACATTTTGTAATATCTATCTGTCTGTCTACAGTCATTTCTACTACAGTACTTTTTCATATACAAGCTTATAACAATTGTATCCTCTCATTTACAGTGAGATGTTTATCTAAAGTGGTGACAAAGAAGTAGAGTGGTTAGAATTGCTAGCTCACAGACAAGACGTGCATGTCTGTGGGCATGTATGTGTGCATGTGTGTGCGTGTGTGTGGTGTGTGTGTGTGTGTGTGTGTGTGTGTGTGTGTGTGTGTGTGTGTGTGTGTGTGTGTGCGTGTGTGTGTGTTTATGGATATATGCGTGTGTGTGTGTGTGTGTGCGTGTGTGTGTGGGTGTGTGTGTGTGTGTGCGTGTGTGTGAGTGTGTCTGTGTGCGTGTTGTGGATATGTGTGTGTGTGTGTGTGTGTGTATACGTATATGTGTCTGTGTGTGTGTGTGTGTGTATACGTATATGTGTCTGTGTGTGTGTGTGTGTGTGTGTGTGTGTGTGTGTGTGTGTGTGTGTGTGTGTGTGTGTGTGTGTGTGCATATGTGTGTGTGTGTGTGTGTGTGTGTGTGTGTGTGTGTGTATGTGTGTGTGTCCATATGTGTGTGTGTGTGTGTGTGTGTGTGTGTGTGTGTGTGTGTGTGTGTGTGTGTGTGTGTATGTGTGTGTGTGTGTGTGTGTGTGTGTCTCAAAATGGTAGCACCCATGCATTTTATATCAGGAATGCACCCTTCTACATTTTCCATGTAAAAGGCTTTACCTTCCACCCTCTTCACGTACATATAACAAAACCAGGTTTGCACCGCCATTAAGAAAGGTGTAACTTTTAATGACTTGCCTCTGCTGATGAGTAGCACTGTCATGATCCCTTTTCTTTACACCAGTGGGTATCTTAGGCAACACTTTAAACCATTTTAATTGGGAATGGCAGAACCATGTACACCAGAAAGCTCCTTTAATACCAAAACTTCATCATTTTGGTCTCAATAAGAAAAAGATTAATCTAAGTCTCTTTTAAAGAAATATGAAAGCTATTCTTGATAATTATTTAAAGATCATGTGCAAAACTCCATTTCCAGAAATGTTCCATGCATAATTGGTAATTCAGCATGTGGTCTTACAATGATATTATTGTACAACACTTATGTGGTCTGAGTTTGCAGACACTTTTATTACCTAATTATTAATTGCAGATGTTTCTGGGGGGTTCATAAGTCTGTGTGAATGTTATGCTAATAAGTAATATAGCAATGTTATTTGGTATGTTCCATCCATTCCTTTGATAAGGAATTCATTCCTTTTTGAAAAGGTCACCAAAGCAATGGATGAAAGCAAAATAGTACATACCACATACCTCAAAATGACCGAAACATGTGACACAATTCCACACTCAAGCATAGTAGAAAAGATAAACTGGTAATAATCCCCTATATCACCCACTAGATTGCCAACTGGCTCACTGATAGGATGCAAGAAATCAAAATAGGGGAAATTACCTCCACAAAGAGACCAGTCACCAGTATAGTCCCCCAGGGGATCTGTGCTGGGACCTTTCCTGTTTGGCATCTACTTTTCTAAAGTAAAAGCCAATACCAAAGGGCTCTGGCTGACTAAGTTTGCAGATGACTGCAAGCCAGGAGTAGTCACTAAATCCCCAAATGACTTAGCCATCCTGCAGGAAGGTTTGTCCTAAATAAACAACTGGTGACACAATCATGGACTGAAACTAAATGCCAAAATATACATTTTTGCATCCTTTGGTAAATCATCTACCCCAGGGAACTACCACATTGACAATATACCCTAAGAGCTAACCCAGTCATTTGGGATTTTGGAACTTATGTGGACAGTGATCTATTTTTTGACCAACATGTGTCCATTTTTGCAAGAAAATCATTCTATATTGACAAGCTTATAAACAAAGGGGTGTATCTAGATCTAGTGATGTCATTGATCCCCCTTTACCCAGCCCTCATTAGGACACTCATTGAATACAATGCCCCATTTGGCATGTATCTGTCTAGAAACATGCAACAACAGGGGTGCTGCACTATGTACTCCAAAGTGATGCATTTTCTGCTGACACACAGGTCATGTTATAACCACATTGTATGTTTGTCAGTCTCTTTCAGTGGATCTGCAACACTTAGTAAAGACAGCCTGTTGTTGACAGCCTGATGAAAAACAACATTCCCAAACCTCGACTGCCAAAAAAAAAAAAAAAAAGAAAAAAAAAACATTTCTTGGGAGCATGAATTCATTGAAAATGTGCGAAACACTGGGACATACACAATTTAAAGTATTTCTTAGAGATACTTTACTAAAAGGATACAAGGCTTAAACAATATGTCTTACAAGGATCAACTCAAGGCTTGGTCACTATACTTGGTATCCTGCAGACTGCTAGGAGGTGACTTGTGTGTGACATACAAGGCATACTCCAATCCATTACTGATGGATTTACTACACATCAGCAAGTTAAACAGCATCAGAAATACTTGGTCTAGGGATCAGAACTTCTTCTGCAACATCAGCAGAATGGTTTGGATCGACAGGCATATCTCAAAGACATTAGCACTGCTCTGGAACAGACTCCCTATCCACATAAATCAAAGTTCATCCATGTCCATATTCAAGCACACCTTGTATATATGGATTGGAAACAGAATATTTACTCTAGGACTGCCCCCTGTACTACTAATGGATAGAGGTAGCTCCTAAATGTTTTATCCCATGAGTGGGTCCCTTCAAATTATCTATGGTATAATGCCAGTTATTCTTATTAGGGATAATATACAATTATCAAACATGAGATGGGAAAGGCCAGTTTCTAACCACATGGAACAGGTTAATTTGAGCACCAAAACGGAACTTCGCTAGGCTTAAAAAAACCCACAAGGACAGCTAGCCTAACAATTACCTCTGAACCTATAAGAAAACTTTATGTGTGTAATTCTGAATTGCACATACTACTACTTATGGCTGCAAGTTTGAAAAAGAAAGTTTATATAATTAAAGGAAACAACACAAAGTTTTAAAGAAAGTAATTAAGCTGGTCTTTACCTGTGCAACAAAAACAAATGGAAAACTGCTGCCATCCATAGCAGAGGCATCAAAACATGCTATGGAATATGAACTGTGTCTTGAAAGTATTGGTAAACCCAGGAGGAAATTAACAATTATCAGCACAACAAATTGGGGAAAGGGCTATAAATAACCGTGTCTCATTTTAATGTCACATGATTATCCAACTTCATAACTCCAAAACATCTCAAACATTGTGAGGTTCAAAAAACACAAAAATATTTTTTTGTGGATAAACTTCCTGTACCACTAAATGTGGTATAGATACATACATGTGTGTGTGTGTGTGTGTGTGTGTGTGTGTGTGTGTGTATATATATATATATATATATATATATATATATATATTTATATATATGTGTGTGTGTGTGTGTGTGTGTATATATATATATATATATATATATATGTGTGTGTGTGTGTGTGTGTGTGTGTGTGTGTGTGTGTGTGTGTGTGTGTATATACATATATATATGTGTGTGTGTGTGTGTGTGTGTGTGTGTGTGTGTGTGTTTATATACATATATATATATATATATATATATATATATATATATATATATATATATATATATATATATACATATATACACCAGCTTGAAGACTGCACAACGTTGGGAAGGGGGGAGTGATAAAAAAATGCAACATTCGTATCCTCGTGCTTCTCTGAATCAACAATTATTACAAGAACCAAAAAAAACTGACTGAGTCCCAAGGAAACCAGCATAAATAAACAAAAACCAAAGCAAAAAACAGTGGCAGCATGAAAACAAATTGGTGGAACAGCTTATATGAAATATTGGATAGTTAAGAACATTCTATGATTTTGTGCATGTGCTTGGTGAATTACAAATGTCCTCTACTGCTCTCATTAAGAAACTCACCTGCAGTACACAATTTGGAAAAGGCTTTTCCTACTATTTCGACTAATTTTACGGAAACTGTAAGTCAGTCTCTGTTGTCCGGTGGTGATAATACTGTTACTGTTAGTAAACTTTGTAAGCCGTTCCTCCAGTTTGTTTTATGCTGTCAGTGTTTTTTCTTTACTGACTTTTTAGTGGATCTGTGTGAGATACATTCCTAAAGCCCAGGTATCATATCTACAGGCACCCTTTCTTGTCTAGTGCTTTGGCTATCCAGCCAAAGAATCCTGTTTGCTTTTCACAAGAATACTTCCCACCTCTCAACATGTTTAGCAAGAAAAGTAGAAAATAGCAAATATCTGTATGTGTAGATTTTTAAGTTTATTTTAAAATATTTCATTGTTCAGATACACTGCTAGTACAGCCATACTTAACTTTAGAGTTACAGCACAGTTAAATTATTCAGTTTCATATACTTTCATTTACATATTGTTTAGCAGTTTTTATTTCAATTAATCGTCTGAGCACATTAGAATACATTTTTTCCATAATTCTGTTACAAGTGTTTGACATGACTTTCCTGAAGGAAATCCATGTATCCCTGGGATTAGTTATCCACTAGTTTCCAAAGATTTCACAATTCATATTTTCCACCTGTGGTTCCCATAATTTTCCACTCAAATGATATTAAATTCTCCAGCTGACTGATTTCTATATTTTTTCTGCTCCTTCAGTTGTGAAGTGGTACCACACCTGTTCTTTTCCAGTTTCAGAAACTGGTTTGTTCAGAATGGTTATATACAGTGGTATTATTCAGTCTTCTTTTCAGATTCCACCAATGTTAGGGTGGCACTCACCAAGGAACCATTGTTTCGTCTGCCTTTTTACTTCACTGTTTTTTTCCAGACCTTTGACATTGATAGAAATGCTAAATGTCTGACAGTGCCTATCAATGGACAGATGCTGATCCCTCACACTAATACTATCATAAGAGTTGTGTACTTAACAGAGATAGTTTTACTGTGAAAAGTACATTCTGTTTAAATGTACCATGACTATAAATAAGGTATAATTATTGCACAGTGATCATTTGAAATGATGGGTCATGCTAGAGTGAGTTCTGAAACATGGAGACTGAATGGCTGAAAAAACATATTTTCATATATTAATTCTGAGATGGCTGTTTCTCAGGGTGTTCATTTTTCTCCAAGGTATGGTGATCTCAGAGTTAGCATACATATGTTTGGGGGAATCAAGGGGTGCAGGGATGCTGGCTCCCCTGTAAAAAAGAAGTTTAAAGAAGAAGAGCAATACTTGAGATTGACTCATCTGCATTTTCTGTCTTTTTTTTTTTTGAGTGTCTGCACTTGGCATTTACAATACCAAAATTTCAGCGTTACCTGATAGTGGGACATGAGTTGGAAGACTGCACAAAAATGGATTGGAATAAAGCCTATTAATATTGTGAGCCTTGTCATGAAGCATATCCCAGACCTCTACTTCCAGCTCATTGGCACAGTGACAACAGCTGGACACAAAAGGAGAGACTAAATGACCAGCATCAGCCCATGTCTTTAAAGGGAAGGATGGGCCTATGTGAGTAATGAGTAATGACTGGAGACTATGTCACAGTTAGTAGATTTGTAGCCAACAGCCATATAGATGCATGTAAAGGTAGGTACGTGCGTGGTCCAGTATATCCCTTTCAGCTCAATGTACTGCATGCACAGCTAAGTAGTGAGTGTAGCAGTCATTATTTTCTTGTTTGCACATCAGACATTAAATTAACAGGACAGAACTAGCAGCTCCTAGGCTCAGGGTGATCTACAGTAAAAAAAGAGAAACTGAAAATAATATCCATCCCTCCACAATGATTAGTGCATGAAGATCCCTAACACTTATATGCGCAATCCATCCATCCATGCATCCTCAACCCCTTTTTTCCCAGTTTGTACATGGGGTCAGGGTGTCACTTCAGCAGCGACAATCATCTTGAGCCGCAAGAAGAAATAAAAAATGTGGTAATGATATGACCTAGCAGAAACGCTGCCATAGATTTGGATACACAAAGTAAATAAATCAGAATCTGTATGAGATGGCCTACTACCCTCTCACTGGCAGAAAGTATCAGAAAACAGGAGGACTTATTTCACATGAAATACAATGCATGTATTATAATTAGTAATGATTAAGGAAAGGGAGCAAAGATGTTAAACTTCAAGCATGGAGAGCTAATTTTGAATCCTGTCACTTCTTATTTGCATACTGTATTAATGTGTAAATCCACTTAAATTTCTTATGCTGTTCTGTCTCTATTTTATTAGCAACATGAGTTAACAAGTCAACAAGGCTGAATCCAATAAATTTGCAGTTCCAAAGTTTAATAAAACAGAATAAAAAATGTTAAATAAAACAGCATAAAAATGCTAAAACATCCAAGAGAAAGACAAGCGCTTTCAGAAGAAGCACCCAGATAGGTGTGAAAGCGCTCGTCTTTCTCTTGGATGTTTTTAGCATTTTTTATGCTGTTGGATGCAGCCATGCTGACTGGTTATTCTTCCACCTGGATTGTTTGACTTGTGTTTAACCAGCCTTCATCTGTCTGTCTTGGTTTGCCTTTCTTCTAACATGAGTTAATGTGCCAAAATATAAATATATTAGTCATGACAAGTATTCTTGCAGGCAACATGTTACCAAACTAGAAAAATGCACAAATTTACTGGAGAAAAATGTTCTTTATTGTCCTCACAGACAACGCCACTCTGAGATATAGACCAACAAGGAGAAAGAGGAGTACAGTCTGTAAAAGGTAACAGTGCATTGTGTCTAGGCTAAAGCCAGGCAGTTAAGTGTCATGTAGCAATAACTCAAATACCTTTCTAGGAATGTGTGTGTGTGTGTGTGTGTGCGTGTGTGTGTGTGTGTGTGTGTGTGTGCGTGTGCATGTGTGTGTGCATGTGTGTGTGTGTGTGTGTGTGTGTGTGTGTGTGTGTGTGTGTGTGTGTGTGTGTGTGTGCGTGTGTGTGCGCATGTGCGTGTGTGCGTGTGGATCAAGGATAATTGGTATATCCCAGAAACACAGGATCTTGGTTCCTCAGTTAATAATTTGACATCTAATAAGATCCATTAAACTATTGTATAAAGTGTTAGTTTCTTTTTTTTAAGGTGACCTTTGTAAATACATAGATGGTCCTGTCCTTGAGATGATAACGCAAGGGTAATACAAGATACTCCCTTTATGTACACTAATGATGAAATATGAGATTGCTAATCACTCAAACAGCATGTATAGCAGTCTGTTCCCAGAGATCAGTACAATATTGCATTAGAATGTAAGAACAGCATTGTATTTCATGCAACATGATACAATCCATGAGTAGGGGACATGCTGTACAGACAGGATGCACCAAAGTAAGCAGGGCTTCTTGTCATCTCTAAAGGAAGCTGTTCTTCATGGACAGCTATATGATTGGAAAGTGATAGCTAGAATGTGATGGTAGATATGCCGCCCTGAGTCCCAGCATGAAAATAAAAATTTAGAAATGGTCTATCTAGGTTCTTTACTCTGAATAAGAGAAAATATGGCGTTGGTATAGAAGACCTCGGATAAGACAGCAAAAAAGCTAGGAAAAAGTCAGGTTGTGGTGCAACAAGAAAACACTGTATGGCCGTTATCTCCATGTCAGTGATTAAGAGTATGTTGTGTCATAGATGAGGAACATTAAGAACTTTCACAATTATATGACATAACAGAAATATAATTAAAGGCAGCTCCCTCCTCCCACAAGAGCCGAGTGATGCATAAATAAATCCATAAATAAATTAGCATGTCATTCATAGCATTTCCTATTTAATAGCTACATCTACTGCTGAAAACTGAAACTTCATTGAAGAAACAAATGTATACCACTGATACGGGGTAATTATTCTATACAAATATTCTAAAGGTTCCTATGTAATAAACTCAGAAAATGTTATCCTTTAATTAGTATTTGAGCCATGTCACCTACACAGCATGTCTCTTCACTTGTTTTAATAATGAAAGATTGGACTTTATCAATGTCAGTGGCTCAACAGATAACAAACTTATATTTGAAGAAGGAAAATGAGAATACTTTAGGTTCTATTCCCACACTAGGTGCTTTGGCTCATATGTTTTTCCCCATTACTGACATTAGCCCTCCTAAGAATGCCATCCTTCAGAAGAGACATAAAAGTGAGGTCCAAGTTATCTGAATGTGTAACAGCTCAGGTGTATGTCAAATATCTCACTGCACTTATTGAAAAATGAATAAGGGGCTTATCTTTTATTTCATTTTCAGTATTACAAACATCCTTTTGTGATTTTTAGCCTTGCATTTTCCTCAGTGTCCTGGTTAAATTCATAAAAGTAAATAAAAAAAAAATATATATATATATATATATATATATGGTTCTACCTCACTTCAACGACACGCCGGAACATCGACAGGGAAATCGCGAGCCCCAGAAGATCGACAGCGCAGAAGACCGACGCGACGGGACCTAGAAGATCGACAAGCAGAAGACTGACCCGACGGATGAAAGCACCGGCCGAGGATGCGAAATGGGAAAAGGCTGTGTAAGTATGCGGTAGTGACGGACGTTAGGTGCGAGTAAGGTAAGTGGGGATAGGGGTGGGTTAAGTGAGTTAGGGTTAGGAGCGGGTCAGGTAAGTGTCGCGGTAGTGATTGTGTTTGGGTTAGGGGCGGGATAAGTGAGTTAGGGTTAGGAGCGGGTCAGGTAAGTGTGCGGTAGTGACGGACCTTAGGGTTAGGGTTTGGGTCAGGGTTGTAGGTAGTTGTGTATGTGTGGTTTAGTGTGGGTTTGTAGGGATTTTGGTGTGCTTGCGTTGTGTATGTGGTTTTGGACGGGGAATGTGTTTTGGTTGTTGATTGTGGTGTGTGAAGTGTATGAGGTTTCGTGTTTGTGTACCGTCGGTTATTTCGTTGTCGGGCATGTGGGATTTCGTGTTTTTGTACTGTCGGTTATGTGGTGTCGGTGATTGCGTTGTTGGTGTTGTGGTGTTTCGTTTATGTGAGGTAGAACCATATATATATATATATATATATATATCTGTGTGTGTGTGTGTGTGTGTGTGTGTGTGTGTGTGTGTGTGTGTGTGTGTGTGTGTGGATCTAGGACTTTTGCATGAAAGTGCAAAAGCCCAAATCCATTATCACCGAACACACTTTAACGAAAGCACTTTTCACCAAAAAGCGCTTTCATTAAAGTGCGTTAAAAAAAGAAAAGAAAAAAATCTATGTTTATGCAGGGGGGCAAGCCCCCCTGCACCCCCACACCCTCCCCACTTTAATATTCTCACTCCGAGATCGCACTACAGTGGGGAAAAGGGAATTTTCCCCTTACCCACACCGTAGTATGATCTCTGGAATAGGCATACTTATAAATATGCCCCACCAATAATCATTCGGTGGAAAGTGCATTCGGTGATCTTTACAGATCCCATATATATATATATATATATATATATATATATCAAAGCATGTTGCATTAGGCTAAAGCATGATAGGGTAAATCTCCTCACTTTGATTGCTATCTACTACTCTGCTGCCATTTAGCATCATTGCCTCTTATGCACATCTGCAGAATAATGCACTACCCAGACCAAATGAGTCTAGTCATGCTTAGTGTGGCTCTGTGGAAGCACGTGGCCAGTACTGTTATGCACAAAGCCTGTGTGGACTCATACCATCACAGGACTTCATCATGAAGGTGTGGTAGTGTCCCATTGCTGCACCCCATTATTTATGACGTGAGGACTGAATGTACAACCATGCTTATTGGGCTACTTATGCTCCTCAAGTGAAATGGTGTGGTGTCACGATTCCCTCAAACTCTGTGAAGTGCAGAGCTCCTGCAATGAATACAGCAGAGCAAGGTAATTGTCATCTTCTGACACAGGGATTTCTCTGAATTCAGTGGGTGGTGCTACTCTGACATACTTTAGCAGTGGGAGGCAGAGACTAGTGGGGGAGAGAGGGAGAGGCAGAGACAGAGAGATGGACATGTAGTTTAAGTATTTGTTCTCTTCATATTATATTGCTGGTTTACTTGTTTATTGAGGTGCTCATATTTCCGGTTTATTTGTTTATTGAGGTGCTCATATTTTTGGTTTATTTGTTTATTGAGGTGCTCATATTTTCGGTTTATTTGTTTATTGAGGTGCTCATATTTTCGGTTTATTTGTTTATTGAGGTGCTCATATTTTTGGTTTATTTGTTTATTGAGGTGCTCATATTTTCGGTTTATTTGTTTATTGAGGTGCTCATATTTTCGGTTTATTTGTTTATTGAGGTGCTCATATTTTCGGTTTATTTGTTTATTGAGGTCCTCATATTTTCGGTTTATTTGTTTATTGAGGTGCTCATATTTTCGGTTTATTTGTTTATTGAGGTGCTCATATTTTCAGTTTATTTGTTTATTGAGGTGCTCATATTTTCGGTTTATTTGTTTATTGAGGTGCTCATATTTTCTTTTAGAGTGGCCAAGGAGAGAGACTTGAACATGGTAGGATGACACAGGAGGTAGAAGTTACTCTCTAGTGTGAGTACTAATGTGTTCTTTCTTGTCTTTCTGCGGGTCCAGTTATGGTGGAGATTAGGGAGTAAGAGTGGTCACATTCATGTGAGCTGGCTGATGCCCTGATGCTGGATAACCAGCCCTGGTGCTGGATAACCATCGGTTGCCTCTCTTAGCAGGAGGAGGGAACACCCTCCAGAAGGTAAATGGTGGGACCCCCCCCCCCCCTGGCTTTTGTGACCACTTCTCAGTGGGGGTGGGGCTTAGGCTCCTCTTCTGACAGTAGCCCAGAAGGGCCTTCCAACACCTCTCAGCATCAGGCTATTGTCATCTGATATGTGTTGACAGCTGATGCCAGCCTCAGTAACTTAAAGTGCCTCCTAGCACTACTGTTAAGTTGCATGACCAGCAGGTCCCAACCATCAGGCCACCAGAAGCACAGACTGACCATGGCATCAGTTATGGAGATGATTGATAGTTGGGTGTTGCCCTCTAGGTTGATCTGCTATGCATCCGTGGCCTCTGCTGTCTCCTCATCCAGGTGGTCCCTTCCTTATTATATCATTCCCCATGCCTTATTCACTGCCCAACCTGCCTTCCACTACCACCTGTCTAACTTCTGTCAATGTCCATCCACTCTCATTCTAAACGTGTGTGTGTGTGTGTGTGTGTGTGTGTGTGTGTGTGTGTGTGTGTGTGTGTGTGTGTGTGCGTGCGCATACCACCCCATCTGTCTATATTTGCATTTTATGTTTGTCTGCCCCTGTTGCCTTCTCTTCTCCCTCTACCCCCTCCCCAAGTATTCCTGTCTACCTACCTCATCAACCTTCTTCTTTACATATTGAAAATGGTTTCTTTATCCCACAGAAACAAAGAGTTTCTTCCCCTTTCTATTCATTCAAACCTGTCATACCTTATAGTTTCCCTTTTCTTGTCTTAGTTCACTTTCTTGCTTTCTTATCAACACCTTTCATTTCCATTTCAGTGATAAACTAGGTTGGTACTTTGCTCTGCTGACCCTCTATACGTTATGTTAAAACTGAACTTGATGTTTATTTTTATTATGCAGCGATATGCTGAACAAGTGCCAAATACCTCAGCTTCTCCTTTATGTGCCAAATCTTCTTGTACCTTTCAGAATAAAAGTCTTTACTCATTATTTATTTGATAAAGGTGGTTTATTATGTAGGGGCAGCATACAGTGGAGGAAGATATAATCCAATAGGATCTGAACAAGTCATATATTGCTGAAATTGTATAAGATAAAAGTGCTGATTATCTGAACCAAACAATAGCTAAAAATTACTAACTGAATACTTATGTAGATCTAAACAATGAATTAGACCTTAACTCTGAACTCAGAATTGTTTCTTTCCTCTGTAATGGCAGAATTAAGACAAGCTGTACTCTTTTCTGTAGTTTCTGGAATTTTTCAACTGACTTCTGAATATTTGAACTACTGGACATTTGAAATGAATTCCATACTCAATCGTCTGAGTATCTGAACTGACTTCTGTCTTGAAATTTTATCTCATAGTACTGAATGCCTGTAAATTTCCTGCAAATTCCACATGCCTTGTTTCCCAAGCTTTTTACTGTCTAAATTAGATATTATTGCAGGTGCCTGTCTCAAATCTGTTTTTGTAACAAAATGTTCTGCACACCCTGTTAGCACGTCTCATCCTTATCACTGCTTTGGACTGAAGCTTATTTCACTGAGCTCATTTATATCCTTCACTGAAATATTCCTTTCTGTTGAAACTGCACTTACTGAAACTCATGTAAAATGTGAGATATAAAATGAAGATGTAGGCCTGTTTTAATATGGCTGCATTTCTAGGCCTGTGCAAAGAGAATATGGTATTTATGTACGATTTATTCTGACAAAACTATATTTATGTGAATCCATATATTACAGACTATTTCTAGTGGCAGCTATGCGGTGAGTCATTCCATGCATGGACGTATGTGAACTGTTTTATGCTAACCTACCTTGGCAGAGATATCCACCATGTTAATACCTGTATGTAATACTACTTGTTCACTGTGCTAGTTTAGTGCTGCTCTTCCCTGTAACATCTCTGACCCAAATTCTCACAGATCCAAAGAATCTTTAAGACAATGGTTGCTTGAAACCCAGATATTTTTTATTTATTTTATTCTAAATTTGTTAACCAGGGTACACCACTGATCCCACTGGACCAATTAAAGTCTCAGCCTGAAGAAAACACAATCAACATATGACATTATACACAGAGAGAGAATGACAAAATGCAATATATACATGTATTATACACAAAATGAATTTCATAGCTTGCTTGAGGGTATAAAAGTAATAGATGAATGACGTTATATACAGAGTGACTGAAAAACACATTATATACACGCATTAAATATAGAGTTGCATCAGAACTAGTATGCTGAAAGAATCACAATCAAAAATAGAGTCAAAGCAAGGTATATGGGCTGAAGAAAGGAATGAAGATGTTAAATTATACGACCAGAGAGATAGCGGTTGTTTTTTCCTAGAGTCTCAAAATATGCTTTTATTTGTAAATGGAAACTGGGGGAAGAGAAATGATCTTTAAGAAAAGAAGGGAGAGCTATGAATGCTTGTACATGCTACAACAAGCAAAGTAGCTGACTTGTCGTCTCAAATGCATGGCATCTGATCACACCACCAGGGATATAAGTTCAGGAGTGTACTTAGATAGCTGACAAGGTCAGCTGGGATTGATAGTTAGCTGAAACTAGTGGATGTACTCCTCTCCTGTGGGAAAAATGTTCAAATTGTATGTATGTCCCCATGGTGTAGACCAGGGAATGTATTATTTACTGGCTGATTTATTGATTGCTTGACTGACTGACTGATTGGTTGATTTGAAAGTGTTAACCAGTGTAAAGTTCACCAATTTCAATTTCAGCCCAGAAAAAAAAGAAGAAATAGCACAGCTTTAAACAAGGTTAATGTCAATACAGAGACAGAGAGACAGAGAGAGCCTTTAATCAAACTATAGTTTGATGGAAGCGAATCACAGGGAGATGCATTTGAACAGAGGATAACATCATTGCATATGTGTGCCTTAAGAGATACACATTAGGTGTTTAATTACCATTTCACTGAATATAGAGTTCTCAGCCCCAACAACCAAATCTATCATGACCCTGAAATGGGAAGTGTCAACCAGAAGCTGCATGTGCACACCTGTTACCTGCTAGCCTGCTTCTTTGTATTCACCACAGTATATATACAATTGCCACAATGCATAAATCAGCAGTGTGGACATACCTAACCTCTCTCACTTCACCAACAGCAACATGCTACTGAGTAGCTGAAAAACAAGAAATATTTTACTATCAGTAGAAGTACAAGAATGAACAACTTATATACAGTATAAATGTGCATTTGATAGTCTGGTCAAAGTCTATAGGGGGCAAACCTTCATGCAACCCCACAACCCTGTAAGGTATTTATTCCAACTCCATAATAGCACAACTTCTTTGTTTGTTTGTTGATCTAAATTGGACATCACAGCAGTGGATACATATAGGAATAGACAGTGGGATGGGAGAAAGGACTGAGATGTTGGATGCTAAGAGGTAGGAAGACAGGTCAGAAAAGAAGATAAAACCTGGGTGAGTAGCCAATGCTGTCATAAAAAGAAGGAAAGCACTGATTCTGTCTTATGCAGAGGACCTCAACTCATTATGTCCAGGTTTGATAACTATTAACTTACACAGCACTGATTCTTCTTTCACTCTAGGATAGCCAATCATTTTCCATTTTTCATGCTTGTTCCACTGGATCTATTTCAAAGTATCGAACAGCCAAATCATCAAAACTCATATGGTCGAGACCATAAGTTTGGCAATTCAGTCCATCAACAAAAATCATAAACCCAAACAGCACCCATGAACAACATAAACAATGCTTTTGCAGGAGGAAAGCTCCCCTACACCCCTCACACCCCCTGCTAATTATATATACCACTCCAAGATTGCACTACAGCAGGGAAAAAGGCAAATTCCCTGATCCCCACTGTACCGCAGTCTGAGTCAAAACAGTTCGACAGACTGAATTGTCAACCATATGGTCTCAACTATATCAGGTTGATCAATCTGGCCAGTCGATATTTTGAAATAGATCTGTTCCACCACACAACCCTTTCACTGAATTTTCCTATTGTGTTATTTATGTATAAATGCTCAACAGAATGCTTGTTGTTTTATTAGAGCAATTTAGTGCTTTCCTTAATCAACCCAGAAATACATATCATTGCTTTACTTTTGTCTTAGACATTCGTCAGACATTTAACTCCTTCTATTCCAGGGCAAAGTTACCATATATATCTGTACTGTTATCCATTCTACAGTACTCCTAACACTGACACTTTTCTTCTTCAGAGTTTCACCCTAACCCATAAAAGTTTCTGTTATTTCTAGTTTTATCCAAATCACAGAATATATCTATAAATGTCATGTGTATTCTCAAGCCTAACGCACACACACATTTCATACAGTTAACTGCAAACTTCCACAATAAATCCAAGCTGACACTTTTACATTTACAATAGCAATTCCCTACCTATTATTTATGTATGCATGTATGTATGTATGCAAAGAAGGATCATGGTCCAATGGGACCTTAGGCAGGATAATGGACTACTCCCCACCAGCCATACCAGTATCCCATTGCTTGGCTGTCTCTCCTCAGTTGCCATAAAATACTGTTCAAAATTATCAGTTCATATACCATTTCTTTTTTTAATTTAAAACTGTTATTTTAAATTTTAAAGCAAAAACATTTATGGGCATTTGCTAAACAAAACAAAACACTCCCAAGCTGAAAATAGACTTAACATGAGCAACAGCAAACAACTCTTCCCTTGAAACTAACATTTATTGAACATGCATCTGTCAATCCATTAAACTATAAGATGCGCTGGGACTCACAGTCAAACAGCATATAAAGATGCATTAATTAGAGTCTATTCCCACTCCACAAGGGGGGGATTCACCTTGGATCCCTGGAACTACCGTGCCATCAGTCTGACGAGCCTGATCTGCAAGGCCATGGAATGTATTATCATGGAACTGATAAATAAAAACATTGGCAACCTTAAAACACTGGACCCCACCCAGTTTGGGTTAGTGAAGGGCCGATCTTGTCTCTTGAACCTGATTGACTTCTTCGAATCAGTCTCCACAGCCGTGGACGAGGGTAAGGCAGTCCACACAGCCTGTATGGACCTCGCCAAGGCCTTTGACACCATTGCCCACTCTGGAATCATAGATAAACTTACTAAGCTGGGCATTAATCCCTATGTCACTCGATGGGTTGCCAACTGGCTTACTGACAGAACCCACACTGTAAAAGTAGCTGACTCCAAATCCAGCTCGTGACAAGCGGAGTACCTCAGGGTTCAGTCCCGGGACCTCTCTTGTTTGGCATTTACTTCTCTGAAGGTCAGGCCAACATTAATGGACTCTGGCTAACAAAGTTTGCAGATGACTGCAAACTGGGAGCCATTACTGAATCCCCAAATGATGTGGATACTCTACAAAAGGGCCTTACAGAAACAGATGCTTGGTGCCAGAGCCATGGGCTCAAGCTCAATGCCAAGAAATGTGTAGTTATCCCCTTTGGGAAAAAACATGTACCCATGAATTACCACATAGGTGGCAGTACACTAAACACTGAAAGTGTGATAAGAGACTTAGGGACACAAGTGGACAGTGGTCTCACCTTCAATAACTACATCGCCACAACAGTCAGGAAATCCTTCTATGTGGCACACCTCATCACTAAGGGTTTTTTTATCAAGAAAAAAGGAGGTCATTGTCCCACTGTACTCATCCCTCATTAGACCCATTATAGAATACAATGCTCCATTTGGTATATACCTCTCAAGACATCTGCAACAACTGGAAAGGCCGCAGAAATACCTTACTAAAAGAATCACAGGCCTAAAGCAGATGCCCTATGCTGACCACCTTAAAAAACTCCAGCTATACTCTGTCGCATATCATCTACTCAGAGGCGATCTCTGCTTAACATACAAGGCCATGTCAAACCCAGAGCTGTTGGACATGCTACACTTAAAGAAATCCCAATCCCTCAGAGCCACACGCTCCAGGGATCTAAACTTTGTCATCACAATAAACAAAACATGCTGGAGGGATAGGTTCCTGACCCAGAGACTCCCTCGACTCTGGAATAGACTGCCCATACATGTCAAGCAGAGTGCCTCTTTGGCCCTCTTCAAAAGGAACCTTGATGATTGGATGGGAGAAAGGAAATTCACCCCGGGAATCACGTCAGTCGCCCTGCTAGACAGGGGTCCAGGAAAGTAAATAGTGTGGAAAGAAATAGCCAGGGAATTGTTATGGCTAGGCTTGTATAGGCCTTAGGGCCGATAGCCTAGTACCAACCTATGAACCTATAAGAGTGCATGAATTCAAAAAACAAATGCATAATGCATTTGCTAACAGTATTAACTGCTTGGGATAGTCCACTAGATGCAAATGTCCTTTTTCAGGGGTAGCCTAGGAGAATTGTTGGGTGAAATGATTTGGTCAGAATCACATAACAGGCAAATAAAGGCTGAGGGAATAAAATCCTGCACTACAAAAGCAGCTCATAGCCTTATTCATCCAGACAGACTGTTGTAACCCAATACAGTGCATCTCACACCTGTATGCCTGCAAAAAAAAATTAAAAAACAAGGTTAATTAAAAAATGTATTCACAGTTAAAATATTAACATTAAAATTGTAGACTCATGCTGTCCAGTTACTCACACCCATATAATAAGCATACTGTCAACAGTCAACAAAACAAGGAATCGAAGGATTATACCCAAAGAACATGGCTCATACGATGATGTTCCTGTTTACTACAATCAGGGTTACCTCTTTACACCACAACTACTGTGGTTTGCAGGAACCAAGTAGTTTTTCACTCACACAACCTTCAATTACAGCCACTTGCATGAGTGTACACCATAGATATCTGCTTAGGAACAAGTGAATGAATACATTCATAAATAATGGGGTACAAATATATCTCAACCTGCTGCCGTCAAAACTATACAGTAGAACCCACTGCAGCCCCCCCTCTGGCCTTTCAACTTCAAATCAGAGACAAAGACCCAAAATCATAGGTTCATAAGTAGGTACTAGGCTATTGGCCCTGGGGCCTATATAAGCCTAGCCAAAAAAGTTCCCTGCCTTTCGCCAGTCAAGAAAGTTATTTTCCTTCATCCCTGTCTAGCAGAGCCACAGAAGTGATCCCTGGGGTGAATTTCCTATTTCCCATCCAATTGTCGAGATTTTTCTTAAAGAGGGCTAATGAGGAGCTTTACTTGACATGAATGGGTAGTCTGTTCCAGAGCATTGGAAGTCTCTGGGATAGGAATCTATCCCTCCAGCATGTTCTGTTTATTGTGGTGGCAAGGTTTAGGTCCCTGGAGAGTGTGGCTCGGAGGGACTGGGGTTTCTTTAAGTGTAGCATGTCCAACAGATCTGGGTTTGACATGGCTTTGTTATGTTAGGCAGAGGTCGCCTCTGAGTAGGCGATGAGTGACAGAGTAGAGCTGGAGTTTTTTGAGATGGTCTGTGTATGGCATCTGTTTGAAGCCAGTAATCCTCCATGAATGATTTAAAATTTTTTTCTTATATAATTAGAAAGTTGCTAAAATAAAAAGCATTGAATTAGCAAATATTTTCTGAAGGAAACTGAATTTCATGCCTGTCATAATTTAATAACTGCAGTTTGTCAGAAAGCTCAAATTTTAAAAGAAATAGACAAAATATCTCTCAAATTCTTTGCTCAAGAATTCTGGACAAAGCCAAAAATAAAGTAGAGACAAAGGCACACATTTTGAATACCATTGTCTTCTATCTATTTACTACCAGGTAAACTCACTGTTCAAAGTGTTCCTTTACAGGGGTGGCCCAGAAGCACTGTCTGAGTGATTTGCTCAAAGGAACACAGTTTGTGGACAGATTAAAACCCTGTACTTTTGACTACAGGAAACAGTTTAATAGTTCAGAGCCTTAAGGGTCTGACAACTCCAGTTAATTTGACATGTACCTTCTGAACAATAATATAAAACTTTAATGACTAGCATTATTGACTGACCGTTATCTAGGTGACTTATCAAAAATTGAAAAAGTTAAGGAATGCCTGGCAGTCAGCACAACAGATTAAGGGTCTAAGCTCTTAATGAGATGCTTTCTGTAGTTAAGGATACAGGGTTTGAATCTCCTAGCTCAATTTACTGACTGTGTGACTTTCAACAAGTCACTTAACTAAACAGTACTCCAGAGGTAGAAAACATGTCTTTTCTAAGTGATAACTATGACACTCTGAGTACTATTGATTGATTATGATTCCCCTGTGATTTACCTTACTTCCGATTTGCAGTCATCATCCTGGAGTGCAATTAAAATCTATATTTCAGTCAACCTGGATGGCATTCATACTGGAGGCATTAATTGTATCATCCTGAGAACATACACATGCACACACACAAACACACACACACACACACACACACGCACACGCACAAACACACACACACACACACACACACACACACACACACACACACACACACACACACCTGCAAAACACAAATTTCCTAATCTTGAGAGGTAGTTCATCTGCTCCAACTGGCATGGCAATTCAGTGCTTGAGTACTAAAGACAAATGCTCACACTCTCAGTTCCTCATTCTGTGCATGCTGATTACCTGCTTGACTGATTATTGAGTGCACATTGGTGATCCTCAGCTGCTTCTCGCCAATTCAAAAATCCTGCTCAACTGAAGAGTGCAGTGCAAGCTGATACAAGACCTCCTTCACTGGAAGGAGCATATTGATGCAGAGCTCTGTGGAACCAGAGTAAAACTTGGACCAAAACCAGGACAATAGATAAAAATCCAATAACAACTAAAAAAAATCACTGGTCAAACAACCAGAACCAAAGTATTATTTAACTTGAACAACATTAATACACAGTTAAGCACTTTCGTCTTATCCTGACTTCTTCAGAACTGTGGAGAGCCAAACTAAAAAGCAAGTTAAAATAGATAGTGAACCTCCCCCACCCCCACCAGCATCAGCCAGTAAAAGAGAAACTTCAATTAATACCTTAAAAAATATAACTAAAGCTTAAACAACAGAAGCTCTCCTTCTTAATTCACTAATAATAGAAACACTGTCATCAAGTCCTGGAAAATTTGAAGCATCAAGTTTCAGATGCCAATACATTTCTCTGTGCAGAAGCCTGTTTTCCTAGTCACCACAGTAAATAGATCTCTGGACTTGTTCTAATACACAAAAGGTAAATTTTGTAAATCCCTCACAGATCAAGGAATGTCTTGCAAGTACACTTTTACAATCACCTTTCTGAATACTATACAAGTGCTGATAAATACGCTTAGAAAAGGCATTTTTGGTTTTGCCTATATAGAAGGCAGAACATGCCTCACAGGAAGCCATGTATACAACTCTAGACGTCTTGCTTGTAGCAAAGGATAGTAAAATTGGCACATACAAGTGTTATAAATGTAGTATATTCAGATTTATTAATGATGCTGTCAATGTATACTGTGCTAATACTATGAAAACATATGTATCACCAGGATTTTTAATTGTCTTTATGAGTATATGGTTTATATTACCATCTGTACAGCCAGTGATTTATTTTATATGAGGAAAACCAACAGGCAATTGAAAAGCAGGCTGCACAAACAGGCATATGCCATCAAGAATAAGAATTATTTTAATGCTTTATATAGATACACTGTATTATGTAAGATCTACAAGAAATTCTCTTTTTTGTTTTATATCATGTGACCAAGGATATAAGAGAAGGAAACCAAAGAAAATGACTAGTGTGCACCAACTGAACTTAAAAACAAATGAATAGTGCACAATGGATAAATCCACAGGAAAGTCCAGAAAGCATAGTCAGTAAAACCTTATATTTAGCCACCAAACATTAATAGATAGAGTGCTTTCATTCACCACACAGTGTCTTTGTGGACTTTATCAGAATCTAAGTTGATCTCGCAATAGATTTTCATATATGCTTGTGTGATCTAAAAATATGTCGTCCTTAACATTGCCTTACATTGTTTACAAACTTTCCGACACAAACCAAACACTTGGAGGATATCAGGCTCTGCTCTTGGATACACAAATTTTAATAGATCCACAACGGAAATGTACAACTTTTAACGTACATACAAACAATACGTTTTCGATTCAATGTCTTCTTCAGAAAGCAAAAATCAGAATAACATAGCCCATATATTTCTATAGGGCTCACATTATGAAATATGTATTATGAATTATGAATTATGTTATTTATAATTCATTTTTTTATATAAATTCAAATAAAGTTTTTTTATTTATATATTATGGTATATGTATATTTGTACCAACTTGTTTATATTCAATGGATATCGAACCCCTTTATGTAATATATGTGTACACATTTTGGTTTATATTTAGTTACATTTTAAATATACATTTTAAATATTCAATTTTATATAAACATATATTCCACATTGTATGATTTAGTTCATACATTGATATGTTTTTTAAAAGTATTTTGTATAGGTATTGAGTATTTAATATAATATAATACAATTTTAAATACTGATGTACATAGGTTTTTTATTATTATTAAACAGTGGATAATATACGACTTACAACACCAGATGGCGCTATTTTGTATTCAATTACTGAGTTATATACTTCAGCCCAGTAAAAGGTATAGGTTAAACTCAAAAAGTTGAACAGAAATTGTTTTTAAATATATTTACAAGTTCTTTTTTTGAATTAATTTAAATTTTTATATATAAATATATTGGTGCTGATTGTATGTATATTTATAAATGGAATTGATCAGGAGTAATATATATTTATATATTTATATGTTCATTTTATATGTTTTCATTCCCTTCTGAGAAATCAAGAGTTAAAATGCTAATATGAGATTAATTGGTTAATTAATTAGTTGATTAATCCAGCATTGAGTATAAAAGGAGGGACATATATGGGCTAAGTTATTCTGATTTTTGCTTTCTGAAGAAGACATTGAATCGAAAACGTATTGTTTGTATGAAAGTTATAATCGTTGTGGATCTATTAAAATTTGTGTATCCAAGAGCAGAGCTTGATATCCTCCAAGTGTTTGGTTTGTGTCGGAAAGTTTGGTTCAAACACTTGTTCCTCAGTTTTTTAGTATTGTTTACAAACTTAATATAAAGCCAATATGAAACAACATTTCTTATAATATATGAAAAACTGTGTAAATTAAAAATGTTTAAGAAACATTCATGAAAAACATTTAAATATTTTAAATAAGTGTACTAAACTACTCGCTACTATATGCAGTGCATGTCATGGCTTTACTGGGTCTAGTAGTGAGTAGGTTAGTAAATGCATCTAAAACATGTTTTTAATGGTTTATCATGTATACTAATAGGCATTAGTTTTCAAATACATCTCTTTATTTACTCACTATACTTCTTGGATTTTCCTGCAAATTTATCCATCGTACACTATTCATTTGGATACAACAGAGGGTAGTAGTGATGACTAATTACATTATTTGGAATACAAATGGGTAAATTACTTTAGATGCAAGAAGGAATTATGGACGTAACCATAGTGTTAATTACAGATGCTGTTTGATAAAAAAATTAAAAAGGCTTTTTAGATAGATGTATATATCTTGTATTTCTTTTATTTTTAAAATGAGCATTGTGCATGTGATCATGTCATGTGACTTTTAGTGCATTTTAAAAAGGAGTGTGGAGTTTTTATTTAGTCTGATGAAGTCTCAGAACCAAAGTACTTCTATGTGAGATGAAAGTGCTAACTCATTCACTTGTTTTTATGTTAATAAAAGAGTTTCTGATTTTTGTTATACCCCTCTATGTTTTTCAGTTTGTTTGTTTTCAAGTTGGATTTTAGGTGGACTGAGGCATTTGTTCCTGCTCTTTTTTTAATTTATAAATTCTATAAACACAATAGCTGTAACTGATTTTGATCCATTGTCTGTCCTTATTTTTAGCTTTTTCCTTCAAGGTACACTTAGCAATAAAGGAAAGGTATGTAACCTGAGCTGGTACCTGTTGTAATGCAAAGGATTATAACAGAGATCTCCTGAGCACCGTGTAGTACATGTGAATAATTCTAACTGCAATATATACACAAAATCCACAAAAGGTAGCAATATCTAGGATTCAGTTCTTTATAAACAGCTGTCACTGGAATTTAAGATATAAGAGGTTGAGAGGGGGTTACAGTGGCTTTCACACTTGCCCGGATTCAAGACTGCCTATACTTCATTCTAAGTGTATGTGCATGATGGGCAGCGGCTACTGGGCTAACTGGTATTCATTAAACAGCCCTGCACATCTCACCCAGTTTTAAAACAAGGGTAAGTGGCAAAATATGCTAGTGACGGCATAAGTAGGTGAACTACATGCTAATGAAGTGATTCAACATTGTGGTGTAATTCAGGAATGCATAAAATGCACATCTACACACCTAACTCCCTTTTGGCCTTAATTCCAATACTGTTTGGAACACAGCCATGAACACCTTAGGAAAAAATGTTAGGGGTTACTGCTGCTATTATTAACCTGTATGTGCAACACGCTTTAATGCAAGGTGCTGCTGCTGTACCTGTCAGACCTTGGCTTAGAAGGAGAGGGAGAAGAGTGTTCAGATCATACACCTCATAATACAGAAACTGTACAGCATTACAGGGTGCACACAGATACCCTAGAGGATTGTGCTGCCCTCACCTGAAGCCCCAGGGAAATCATGGAGAAGCCATCTCAGTGGAAACCATGGCATGTTTAGCATTATGTAAACCACTACAGGCACATTTTCAGAGAGCCACAAGGGATACATTACAGGTGTTACATGCCTCAGCCTCAAGAATATTATACCAATTTCTAAATAGATAACTACAAATGTAATGGATCATGACTTGTTTTCATGTACCCCAGAGGAGGGAGCTGCAACCGTGCAGCATTTCTATGTCATGGCATACTTCTCTGAGATTCTGGGGGGCCATAGACTGTCCCTTACTGCACACACACACATTGAAATAAAAGCCCCTCCTGGTTAACAGGGAAGGAGGTACATCATAACCAAGGTGTATGTGTGTTTGTGCGTGTGTGTGTGTGTGTATGCTCGCAGATAACCCTGGCAGTTTTCTTGACTCACACATATGGCACACTTATGATCTATATGTAAGGTCTGTTAGGGTGACTTTCCACAAGAGCATCTAATGGAGGATACAGGTTATGCACTGAAACTTTGGCTTATGACACCCATGTGAAACACACACACAACCCCACTGAGCAAGGTTACAGTGATACACATGCTCAAACTAGGAATATTAGAGAGCTTATATTTGGCTTACTCAGATCAAGGGTCTGATGTCTGGATACTTCTGGTGGTTCTCTGCAGTATGACCCAGCCACCTGTGCCAAAATACTCACAGTCAGTGTAATTGTCAGGAAACAGCTGGAAAAATGACAACAAGGCCAAGGACCGCAGTTCCCAGCATCAAAGGCAGGGTCAGTAGTGCCAGGAGATACAGATGAGGAGTCAGATGAAGAACCAGCAACTGTGGATGATCCTGGTGGATGTAGGCATGCACAGTATGCTATGGTCATGGCTAAGAGGTAGAGAATAGCACACACACTTACTACTTAAGTGAAAATCTAAGAGGCTAAACACGCACAGACAGTAACAGTGATGCATGCAAAATTGTCAGCTTTACTTACTCATGTAATGGTTGTGTCCTGTGAGTATCAGACAGAGTCAACGACAGAAGAGACATCTTGCAGCACCAGTGTTAACCAAGGTAAGTGATGAACCTGTAAAGAAGAGGTAGAAATGATTACCGTCATATGCAAGTATTGTACATCAGTAAGATAAAACATGGCTCAGCTGTACAGGAATGTCAGCAGTAACTCATGAGTGGCACATGGAAGTATAAATGAAGTATGAGGTATAAATAGTAATTTGCCCAGTACTGTGCGTCACGCTTAAAAGTTGCCCAACATAGACACCCCAACAGTGACTAGGGCAATATTGGCATCATTTGCATAAGGTCTGGCACAATAATTAATTACTAACCAGTAGGACAGCATTACTAAGAACACTAGTAAAATACAGTGAGGATAAAAAATACATAATCATTTGAACATGAATAGGAAAAAAAAAACATTACAATACTTTTGATTAAAGCAAGTGTCTGAGTAACCAAGCATTAGCTATCAACTCTGTGCATCAGACATAGGCAATCCTAAGTCACAAAGAAGTGGGCAGGGCACAGTGATCATCACTTGCACAGGGTCGGGAGGCCTTAAAGGAGGGCAAGCCTGATGCCAAAGAAGTGAACATGTATGCGAGTGAAAAATCATATTAACAGCAAGTATCCATTGTCATGGCTAGTAGCAATAGGTGTAAATTATTCAGTAGTGTTTATATATAAAAGCAACAAAAGCAAAATGCCAGTAGAAAAACACTTTAATAAAATAAAAAAACCTTCAGTAAGCACTTTTGTCTCTTACAATTCCATGAGACTTTTTCAGACTGAAAGTAATTAATACAAAATTGGCATTTAGATTACAAAAAGATCACATGACCCCAAAGTTAATTAATGTTTTAACCCTTTATGTCATAATAAAGTCTTCACAATTATTTAAGCCAGGGGGATAGTATGCATTTAATCTTACTTGCCATGAGTATTCTAACCAACCCAGCTCTTCTTCTGGATTTAACAATAAATCAGTATTATTACAGAGTCTAACACCAGAAACTTAAAATTGACTTTACATAGGTTCATAGATTAGTACTAAGCTAACTGCCCTTGTGAGCCATTTTAAGCTTAGCCAATTATCCTTTGTGAGACTTAAAGCCTGCATCTTGTGTTTGTAAGGCAAACACCTTAACAATTAGGCCACCCTCCAAACCCTTCTTATAATGTCTGCTTAAAGCATTCCTATCATCACTTGTGAGAACAGCATATCTGTGTTCACAGATCCTTTTGTACAATTCACAAGAAGTTCTATCTACATAAAAAGCATTACAACAAATGCAGAAAACAAGATAAACCACAAACTTTGATTTACAAGAAAATATGCCATTTACACTCACTCTATTGTTTATAATAAGGTCTGCACTTTCAGTATATAAATAATTGCAAATATTACAATTAAAACATTTAATCATACCCCTAGTTTCACTCTTACTCCTAGGCATATTTAATTTGGCCTGAAAATAAGTCTTAAAACTCTTAGCCCTTTTTGTGTAAATAAAGGGCACCCCCCTATCGCCTTTAAAATGTCAGTATTGGCTCCAAAAAGTTTCCAGTTTTTAGTAATAATATTTTTATGGTGACAGAATCAACACTATTTACAATAAGTATCATAATTCTATTTTAACTTACTTTGCCCTCATTTACTTTAAAATTAGTTTCTTTTTTCTGTGAGAGTATATTTGAAAGAGTCAAAGACCAATGCCCTATGGTATCCCCATTTGTTAATTTTTCACAAAAATTCAATCCTTCTTCAAGAAAATCTTCATCTTTCACAGTTAAGTTGCTGATTCTTAAAAGTTGCCCCTAACTATATTTTCTTTTGTCTTTTTAGGATGCATGCTATTATAATGTAAATATGCATTGTTATGTACTTTCTTCTTATGAATCTTTGCTACCAACTTACCATCAGCCTTAAAGACAGTAACATCTAGAAAATTAATGCTAACACAACTGTAAGCAAATTTGAGATATGAGCATACATTATTCATGTATGTTGCAAATTCCCTCAAAGATTCTACACTCCCCTCAAAATCAAAATCACATCATCAATAAATCAAAAAATTATAATAACATTCTTCATAAAATTACTTTGTAAGATGTTAGCAGTCTCCCACCCATGCATAAATAAGTTGGCATAACTAGGGGCCATTGCTGCCCCCATTGCAACTCCATTAGTTTGACAGTAAAAGTTACTATAAAATACAAAATAGTTGTAACTAAAGATTACGTCCAACAATTCCATTAGCAGACTCACAGTGTTATTGGAAATAATTCAGATCTCAACAATTCTATTCTTACTGTTTCCATACCTTCAACATTAGGTATAACTGTATATAAAGATTTTATATCTAAAGTAACCAACAAATCATTTTCCGAAACAGTAATTCCTTTTAGCTTCTTGATAAAATCAAAAGTGTCTCTAATGTAAGTCTTGTTTTTAATAACAGCTTTTTGTCGGTGCTTAGATAAACATACTTTCTGTTTTGCTGTTGACACTGGAGACAATAGGTCTTAATGGGGGTTGTTTAAATCTTTGTGGATTTTAGGTATACCAAAAATCTGACTAATCTTAGGATTTTCAACCATAAAGTACTTTCTGGTGGCTTCTATGATTCTGCCACTACAAAACCATTCTTCAAATAATGAATTAATAAAGAAATAAGCTTTATTGATTTCTGTAAAAGTAACTTTTTTGTAAAAATTAACATCAGACAGTAGCTGTAACATTTTAGAATCATACATATGTCGATCTAAAACCACCAATTCTCCCCCTTTGTCAGCTTTCAATATCAACAGATCATTATTATTAACTAAATTATGAAACACTTCCCTTTCTGTCGTAGATAAATTATAATATTTATAACAAGACTTATTGTCCAACAAGTCAATCAATTGCAATTCACATAAATTTAAAAACATTTCTAATTCCTTTTTAAAGTGGGATTAAATGTGCTAGATTTTAAAAACCCTTGGGTCTTAGGAATCTCTCCATCATCTAAAAATTTGAAATTTAACTTCCTCACATAATCTCTAAGACTGTTAACTTCTATTTTATCTGCCCGCTTAGCTGGTGCAAAATTCCATCCCTTACTTAAAACTAAGCATTCTTCATATATACATATAGTGTTTGTGTGTGTGTGTGTGTGTGTGTGTGTGTGTGTGTGTGTGTGTGTGTGTGTGTGTGTGTGTGTGTGTGTGTGTGTGTGTGTGTGTGTAAGATGTTATATGACCAGGATGATTTTTACCATGTGTGGGTCTGCAGGAACTCAATCAAAGCATTTGTTCTAGGACAATGCCCAGCATTCTGGACAGGAGTGAGCCATGCATGGTAGAGGATTCAGTTCTTCACAGGTGAGCCCAACCATGGGAACTACTTTTCCAGGAGTTGCACTGCTAGTTCCATGACCCTGAATAGATGTCAGGCTGCTGCATGAATGTGAACAATGTCTGATGGACAAACCATAATCATGACTATGTCCATGACCACGACCACATGACCTACTAACTGTGGACACCTCCATCACTGGAAAAGCAGTGGAAGATGTGCTACTACAGGATCAGGATCTGGCATGGCTACATCAGCTCTCTAGCCATGTGAATGTTGACCCACCCACAGCAAGCATTCCATTACAGACACTACATGATCTAGTGTGTCATTCATCCGGTCCAAGGAGCCACCCACATGGGCCAAGTCTTACTGCTATATTGCACACCTCCAATGTATTTTGAGGGAATCATTCCCAATTTCTCTGTCAGGCCATTTTTGTGATTTCAATTGCACAAATGCAGTTGACAAGGTTGTCCATCATTGTGTACAGACTGGTACATGCAAGATCTGAATTGGGTGCCAATTCACTGCCATATTTCAAAATATCCTTCAGAAGACATGGCATGTAAAGGTGAGGGTGGTGTGCCATTCAGAGCTCAAAGATGGTGTTAAAAAGAATCCAGGATCTTTGTGGCCCTCTTTGTCATGCACTACAGCTGTAGGCTTCTGCAGGGAGGACTATACTGAGGTCTTAGTACAAAACTGAAGCTTGAAATGGCTTTGCCAAGGCTGTATCCAATGAGACTGGCATTCCACACATTGGTGTGCAATGCCATCACCATTATAGTGACATGAAGAGGTGCAAGCAAGACCTCATGAGTCAGTGAGAGGCAGAATTTAAAACTGTACTCACCCCAAGTTGTGTAAGTATAGTGATCCCTCACAAAACAATACAATACTGCAGACTGGCCAGGTTATACACTTATTCATTATGCTTCTTATTCTTCTGTGTTTATTTTCTAGAAACAAGGAAAAGCATTAGCAATAACTGGCATACCTTAGAGCAGCACAGAGTAAGTATGAGTCAGGTATGAATATAAGCAAGTTCATAATTTAGGTAATTTTTCCAGTTTTGGGGCACTAGTCCATATTACCTTGAAACACACAGCTGAGTAGGCATACCTTACCTATACATACAGGCCTGCTCCAATAGCTCTTGATCATTGCATTAGGCAATAAGTAAATCAACTTAGTTGAGTGTAGGTTCAATTCCCAGCAGCAGAAGCAATTAACCTTTATTGCAGAATAGTATCTAAAAATTATTTTCTGCAATATTAAACATCAGTCATTCCATTTTTGTAAGTGGCTGCATTTAATTGGAATGAATATATCAGATATGCCATAGTCATCTAACTGTTTTCATATTATTTATAATAGCAATGAGATTTATGTATTTTGTGAGACATTAATGCCTTCATATTATATCTGAATGTGGCAGATGTTAACATATATTTGCTTATATTTTGAAATGTTAATCCGATGTAGCATTGTTGTTATTATTTATGTGTTTTCTTCTCAACCCTATATCTCTAATTTTCTTGTGTGTAAACATTGCTACTGAAATACAAATGATCATCGACATGGAGAACTAGACTCGCCACTGGGGATCATACCACCATATTGCCACATGTGGCTGCAGTGGCACCACCACAGGCAGCACAGACACCCAGTACATCTGGGTCACAACCTGTCAGTTTTGCATTCCATCTCCTGCACTACCTGCCCCACCTGTGGTAGGTTGGTCTGCCCTGGATGCTGGTGCACTGGAACACTCCAGGAGTAGTACTAGTGGCAGTGGTAATTTTGTCATCCATTAGGAGCTGAGAGGAGTGGTGGAGGACATCATGGAGAGGGACTTTGGTGCATGATTCAGCAGAGTAGAAAAAGTCATGGGTCAAATTTTAGAGTTGATGCCCCATCCAGCATTGACCCAGGGATCTGTGACAGGAGACAATGATGGCAGTTCTGAGTGTGAGGACTATTCCCACTGAGCTCATGCTGGACATGGATGCACCTCCAAAGTCCCTTACCGTTCCCTAATCATGGTGTCCCCAAGACATTTGTGCCAATCAGCATCCCTGTCTGTCTTTTATATCCTGTAAGTCTGCACCTGTTATCTAACTTATCTGACCTACCTTGCCATCTTAGTCCTATCTCTACAAAACATAAATTAAAAAAATGGGTACCTGTTCCACAAAAAACGTATGCCTCATACATAGCTCTCCACTTCACCTACATGTCTGCTTGACAGACTTGATTTGGTACAACTGGTCGTGAAACATTATTCAGTTGTTAACCTCCAGCTCTAATGTGGTGACTATCCAAATTCATGAAATTCTTCTTGCAAGTATACATTTATCTTGTGAAGATGCAGATAGCTATGGTGATCTCCCACCATCATGCTGCAAATTCTTGTATTCTTCCCCCTGTGCCCCAACCTCTGCTTGCCCCCATTTTCACTACTATCCTGTCAAATTCTTTTTCACATGTTTAATCTGTACAAAAAAATACACTTGACCAGGAATGGCCCATAAAAAACCCTTCCATTTTTGTCCTCAGCATTTGTGTGAAGCTTGGCATTGTGCACCAGTGCTGAATGATGGTAAATGGTCTTTCAGTCCTAAGGCAAAAACTGAAGATTTTATGTTCAACCCCACCAGCACAGTTATCATCAAGTAAATGTGCTTAGCCCTACTGCATTACAGAAATGCAGATGGATAGCACCAGTGTGAGACAGTTACTCTTATATATTTATTGGGCTGCTGGATGTAATGTACATTTTATGGGATGTTTCAGCTGTTATTATTGTGATAAAGCCTTATGCCCTCATTCTCCCGTGTTTCAATCTTTTGTCACTGTCTTTTCAAAAATGTGATTTCAACTTTGTGAAGCATTAGTTCCCATGTTGTGTGCTCGGATAATGCTGAGGTCTGTAGACTGCTTTTTGTATAGTGTCAAGGATTCAAATCCAGAAGAATGTCAAACATTATTTAAGGTTCTTTGATTTTAATACTGTGCGTAATTATCAGCTACATATGTTATTAACCCAACATTATCCTGATTATGTCTTAATCGTGTTTCTACTTTCCTATCCCTGCTTGCTCCATATCGGAAACACTTTATTGCATAGAGCATGACAAAATACTTATGGTAACAAACCTAAGAGTAATGCACCACAAATATGGCCAGCAGTGGCCCATAAACAAAAATGTTGTTATGCCTCTCTCCCTATCTGTGTCTTTCCATCCACCTCCTCTGTGTCATCAGTCTTTGTCCTCAGCATTTGCTCACTGTCTGATGCAGAGTAGCAACTGTAACGCATGTAAATGGTAGTTCACATCATATGACAAAACCTAGTGAGTTTTTGACTCAAGCTGTGTTAGTCTGCTGCACCCAGCACTAATGTGCTTAGCCTCACTGTGCTATGGAAAGACAGCTGGATTTAGCACCATGAGGAAAACGTCATTATCATATGTCGAACAGGCTGCAGAGTTCAATGTACACTATAATGGATGTTTTAGTTGTTACTGTTATGAAGTATGCTGCACACACACACACACACACACACACACACACACACACACACACACACACACACACACACACACACACACACACACACACACCTCCTTCCTTCATAGTGTTTCCATAGTCCCTTAAAATGTCTGTGTTTTGGCACCTGGCATCTATTTTCCTTAGTAGTGTGATCAGCTTTTAAATGTCAGTAGACTGTGTGGATTGTCAGGTGTCTAAATCCAGCATCAGGTCTACAATTTCTGAACATTATAATTTCTCATTGATTGTCAACTTATGAATTCATGCATACATCTGGGATTCTACCAGCATTAACATTCTTGGTCCCTTATGTGGTTCATAATCAGCTAAAAAATGCTCTTACCTTACCAGAAATAAGTGAAAGACATTTAATAAATCAAGGATTTATTGGTTAGCATGTACATTATGCTAGGCACACCTTAAACATATTTCTGCTCTACACACATAAGTGGCAGTAACTTGCACTGTCAGGCATTTTCTGGCATCTTTGAATTATGGCATGTAAATGTATGTTATCATGTAGTGACTGTAGTACTCACTGATATTATACAAATGCATACAATTGCATAAGGAGCAGTACAGTATGCTTTAAATCCATGGATAGTCACCAAATATGAGGACAGTTTAAGTCTACACCTGCAATATCCATATGTGTACTTTACTGCAATATTATGACAAATGTGCAAATCTTGACACAGAAAACATTAACAAAACATGCATCTGTTCTGAAATGGATCAGAATCAGAAATATTTTAATGTCTGTACTCCTTATCTGTAGGAAGGTTATCATGGGGTACTGTACAATACTGTTAACTCCCATTCTAAGTTCACAACCTAAAAATACAATTATGCATGAACTAATACTCTGCCATCAATCACACAAATGAGCTTGTCAGAGTTTCACTTCAGGAAGTGATTTTGACAAAAAGAAGGTAATGTCAGTGGCTTGTATTACTTGAGTATGTTGTATTGTACTGGTGTGTTCAGGATATGATGAGTTAACTGTGTGCTGTCTAAACACTTCATTATGTAAATATATGACCTCATTCCAACACATTTGACTTGCAAATGCTGTACAATGGTGTAGTAGATTTACACACATACTTGAGTAGTATTAAGTAGTGTACTTTGCAATTTACACTGCATTATCTAAGTAAAAGGAAATACTGAAAATGGCAGAAAAATAATTACTGCTTCCATACAATCATCCTGAGCTGAACACTCAGGAATGCTTGGTCAATCCACTGTTTTACAAGTGTGATTATAATCAGTATACCATACAATGAAACAGCTACATGTCACTCACACTACAAATGACAGGATAGCTAAGTTATTTGAACAGTATGTAATTAATTGTGATCAACATATTTCTGTTAGTTCTGATTGTCAAGAAGCATTCCTTTTCACCAACATTGTGATGCACACACACTGATGTGATAATCCTTACAAAGTGCAGCACCCCACATTTAAAGTCAGACTTCTCCTGTGGCACTTGCAGTTTATACAATGTACTATAGATTGTGTACTTAGAGATGTAAGTGTTCAAATACAGCAGTGACTGACTAGTGTGTGTGTGTGTGTGTGTGTGTGTGTGTGTGTGTGTGTGTGTGTGTGTGTGTGTGTGTGTGTGTGTGTGTCTATTTTGCTAGATAGGGCTGTTTGCATACGCATTTGATGTGGACACTTCCACTTGGGAGAAACATTTATCCTAGGAGAGTTATCTCCTATTAGTTTCTTCCATTTTTTAGCCAAGACATGTTCTCTACAACATACTGGTGATGTCAGCCTTTCAAATGTGTTCTGTCAGAGTTTTGTAATCATACTTCTCCTGTGGTGCTTGCAATTGATATGGCATCCTGTAGATTGTGTAACTACATTGGCAGGTGATTCAAATACAGTTGTGTGGAACTAGTATGATTGTGTATGTCTCTAGGTTAGGTAGATATGACTTCAATAACTGATGTGATGTGTACATTTCCACTCAGGGAAACATTTGTATTGAGAGATTGCTTCCCCATCAATTGCTATCCCTTTTAACTCAAGTAATTGTTCTGCTGCTTACTAATGATGTCATCCTTTCTAATGTGCTCTATATCACATTTACATTAAGACTTCTCCTCTGGCACTTGTGGCTGATACTGTGGTCTCTAGATTGTGTAACTAAAGATGCAGAGGGTTTGACGTCAGCAGTGACTGACTACTGTGTGTGTGTGTGTGTGTGTGTGTGTGTGTGTGTGTGTGTGTGTGTGTGTGTGTGTGTGTGTGTGTGTGTGTGTGTGTGTGTGTGCATGTGCGTGCATGCATGCACATGTTTAGTTCTAGGTAGAAACAGCTTTACTCACTCATCTGATGTGTAGCTTTACAGTGATAGTGGGCTCTCTCACCACTTTCAGTCCATTTTAGCACAGATGTCACCCTTCCAAAACAATGGTCATGTCATCCTTTCAAATGTACACATTCTCACAGTTGTAATCAAGCTTCTCATGTGGTGCTTGCAATTCTAAGTTGTGATCTTAGGTAGTCTGTATACAGACATTAACCATAAATTCAGACTGTGCATGTGTGAATGCATATGTAGGTAGGAATGGCATTACCCACATGTCTGATGAGTAGATATATTAACAGAGAGGGATCTTCTAGTACTTTCTGTCCATTTTAGTATACTCAACTGCTTTTGTTAAACACTGATGAGCCCACTTGTTGGAATATGATTTATCTCACCATTGTACAAAGCCTTCTGCTGTGGCATCAGGATATTAGACAGTGTTCTATGGATTTAGCAAAACATGCATTTGAATTTGGCATTCTCTGTGTATTCTGCATATGGTCCTTCTACAGTCACAGGGATGACTGGAGTATGTGACACATACAGCTGGGTACACCTTACATCATGCAAATTTTGAGAAAAATCACACCACTCTCTCAATTAGTTTAAAGCTACACATATGCTTTGCAGCACTGTGATGACGTCATGCCTTCAGATATACTCTATCTTACACTGGTAGCAAGACCTCCTGCGAAACGTGCAGCCCATACAACATGCTTAAGCCTAGTTAGATAGATGTTTGAAACTCACAGTGATTGAGTAGTGTGTGATACAATAGTGCTAGAGATGGATGACATTCACCACAGTTTTAGTGTACATATTTATAGTAGGAGAGCACTCCTCTGTTACTTTTAGCCCAAACAACTGCTTTGCACTATAATGATGATATCATGCCTTCAGTTATGTTCTGTCTCACATTTCTGTTAAGACTTTGCTTGTGGCATATGTGGTTAATACACTGTTCTGTAGATTTATGGCCTCACATAGACAGCTGTTCACCTCCAGCAAAGGGCAACATAATGTGAGTGTAGTGGCATGACACATGCAACATTGCATCAGTTTATTTCTAAGAAAGCAATTTCAACACATTGGGAATTTCATGCCAGTCAAACAGGTATTCTGTGAGGCTTGTGGTGAAAGTTCCCCCGTGGGGCATGTAGCATGTGTACCCAGAGAGGCCGTGGTTGAAATCGGAGAATGTAAAACAATATGGACAGACAAGAGTGTCTTACCCAATAAACAGTGATAATGTTAAATTACACTGGTGTGAACAGTAATGTTGTTACATTCTTTTGATCCCTCAGAAAAATTTCTATTGGATAAATGAACATCGAATGCTTTTCTTAGTTCACACCTTGAAGTGTGTTCTTTGAGACCCCCATCCATTACTATTTCCTGAGCCAGACACAGTTACTACAGAGCTCTGTAGAATGTGGAGCATGATAGCCATGGGTTTGAATCTGGTAAGATCTGTCTGTCAGAAAATTGTGAAATACAGGAGTGACTTATGCAGAGTAGACATGTGCTATAGTAACAGGGACACTTGTTTTGAATTCTCAAACCCCATGTTAGGGGAGTCATATCCATTACAATAGGATACCAATGCAATCCCTTCAAGCATATTCTTTATGACACATCAGATATGCTTCCTTCTGTGTTGTCAATGGTTGATACACCACTCTATGAGATCTGTCCTTGGAATGTATTCAAGTTTGGAAATGTGTACTGCTGAGTATGTCAGTGAATGCTCATAGGCATTATTTACTTTCCTCAAACATAATGATCTATATTGTATGACTTCATGCAAATATTTATGTATACATTTTATTTTGTTCACAATATAGAGCTTTAAAGGAAATGAGGCCTTATTCAGCATTTCTTGACATGTGCCACGCTGCAAAATCATTCCAAAAAGTGTCAAGGTGTTATGTTACTTTCTTATGGTTTTGTGCTGGTTGTACATTCTTATTTGCATGCCCACTATAATGATGTGTTAGGTATGTACCATTTAGCACAAAGAACATTAAGTACTCAATGTTCTGGGATAGTTCTTGTGATTTGTTCTTCTTTGTCAAAAAGTTACAGAATTACCCTCTGGAAGGTTGGCTTTGCCAACATCCGTGCAATGGAGTTATTGACTTATGCACAGAGGATAATAACTTTTGTCACATGCCAGTGTACAGTTGGTGTACGCGCTTTGTAAATCTTCAGCAGGTCATTTACTAATACATGTCAATTTTTCACCTGGATGTGATTTATGTTACTGTGCTATCATACAGGTATTATCCATGTGTTTAGCAAGGCTCACTTTAGGGCAAAATGTCAGGTACAACATGATGCTATACTGCATTCACATGAGGGCTTTTATAGACTTTTTTTATTTCCTCATGTATGGTGTGGCAGTTGCAGCAGGAAGGACCCACATTGTATTTTTAATTACAGTGTCATGAATGCACCACACTCTAATAATTATAGCCTAACATTTGGTACATTTTCCCAGCAGCTGATTTCATAATACCATAATGCTGGCATATAATTTTGTTTTGCTTAAGTCTTGTCGGGGCTACCTATCCATCTGTGTTATACACATACATACATCCTGTACATAGCAATGTACATAATGACTTTCATATACGCACAGCCTGTTTGTCAGGGGACTGACTGACTGCACACGAATTGTACCTTGATTTATGTGCATGTTCGCATAGGTCACAGGACTATAAGCCTCATTTTGCAAGTGCATACATCACAAATCTACTATAGACAGACACCTGCAAGTATGTAAAGCAAAGCATTATTCTGTGGATATGCTGGTTAAAGTGACAGTTCTGTGCATGTGTCACCTCCTTCTGGATTTCATTACATACATATGAACAGTCATACTACTTTCCACCATTGCTGCAACAAATGCTTTTTTTTTCTAAATTAATACTATTATACTGGAATAATTTCCCAGATGTCCATGATTCTTCTCAGTTTTTTCACATTCTCACAGGTGTGTATATTGCCATTACAACTTCATTACTGTCTCCTTTCTACACATAAGACACTGAAAGGCTTACAATCCCTTACTCTGTATGTATACATTTCTCCTTGAAATTAAAAATAAAAATGCATTTTTTCCTTACTTTTGATTTTTTTATTCAGGCTATCACTAAATAAATAGGTTGTAAAATAGCTCTTAAATGCACTTCACAGCATCTAGAATCTTATGACTTCTGAGACCACCCCTAGCTCTAAGTTACTTCCTCCAAGAAAAAAGACATTAGCCTTTATGGTGTGGTTCCCATCAATCAGTTACAAAAGAAACATGAAAGAGAAATCTTTCTGCAATTAATTGCTGAAAATAATGAACTACATCTTGCCATAAAATATAGTTGTTAAAATTCAAAAAGGTACAGTGTCCAGACTCCACAGCTGCTGACTGTTCCAGTTTAATTTATCCTGATGTTTAGTCCAGCATGGAAGGTAGATATAGAGCTGTAACTCAAAGACTGGTATACTTGGCAGACATTGACTGAAACTACACTGCTTCTTAAACTGTTTCCTGTTGCAGTACAGTAGCAAACAGACAGCACTTCCTCATGAAACCAAACATATTACATAACCATATCTAGCCACATCTGCAAGCTGGTCAATGTTTTTTGTAAACATGTGACCAACACAACAGTTTTTAAATCAAAAGCAATAACAAATTCACTGAACCATTATAATTTTGAATGCACAAATAAATACTGCATAGATGCATGATGCATTCTGACAAATATTTATTTTGGTTTATTGTAATACTAACAAACTTCTTAATATATAAATCACATCACTTATACAAGTTTATTAGAGAAATTTAAAGTAACTCTTCAGCATCAGTCAAACCGCTTTTTGGGAATACAGTTGTGTGTGCATAAATACATGGCATTAAGTTGTTGTACATGTTACGCAATACAATTGTACATCAAATCAAGTTCTGTTGCTGCTATATATATATATATACATATATATATATATATATATATATATATATATATATATATATATATATATATATGTATGTATGTATGTATGTATGTATGTATGTGTGTGTATTGCCACTAGATGGCAGAATACTAAAAGGATTGGATTACTTTAAGTCCCTTTCAGTGCAGTTGGTATTAGTGATGCCTTCATGGGATAAGATGTTATGTAATGGGTCATCAAAAATATGCAGCTCAACACAGACTACATAAAATACATCAGAGAGGAAAACCGCCACAGGCATACATCTGTTGTCTTGTCTAATTAATTGAGTTGAATTTGCTTCATGGGCTGTAATGTATGACTGAAATAAGAATGACACTCTAGTGCAGGAATGGTAATGAACCTGTTTAATACAAAACATTAGTATTTTCATTCCAACAATTTAGAATTTCATCAGGCATCAGACATTTCTGATTACCTTTATGTGGGTAAGGCTTCATATGTCTCTACCATTTCATATATTACTCATTTTATTTGACAGAACTTGGGTAATACAGTACATCTCACAAAATCATCTTTCTTTTGGGCTACATCAAAGCCGTCAAAGAACTTCAGTGTTAGGGTTTCACATTTTTTTTCACAGACCAATTACTAATTCTTTCATCTTTGTTGCTTTTTTTTATTTATTTATTTTTTTTTTACAAAATACCTTCTGCTATAGACAGTGGAACATTAACTGTTACAGAGCTGATTCCTGTAGGCCACAGTTTGATTACCTTAGTTTCTATTTGCTTACAGTGTGCTTCTAATCAAGTCAGTTAACCAAACAGTGCTCCTTAGCTGAATCTGAAACAGGTCTGTGCGAATTAGCATTCTATCCCAGTTAGTACAAGCAAGCAAATAAAACTATTTGCCAGCTTCTTCAAAATTCTGCTATGGCACAATTCAGATGCTTCCCCCTCCTCCACACGTAGAAAAAAGAAAGAAAGAATTGTGCATTTGTCTGTTGTTTTAATCTTAACTTATTAGATTAAGAAAGCCTTTAGTGTTATGTATTCATACCCAGAATGTATCTTTCGCTTGATACTTTACGTTAACTCTGTATAGTGTTCTTTAGAATTTGCTTTCTCCCATGCAAAGGTTTAAGATCTTTTTGATTTGCAATTCTACCAACATGCTTATAGCAAATATTCTGAAAATTATTAAAACAAGGAGTATAGACATAATTTTGCCATTGTTTAAAGCACAGATTCACAATGAACTGGAATTTGAGGTGAACTGGAATTTGAGGTGAATATCAAGCATTCCAACAAAAAAATCATAACAGGTATTATACACGAAGAACAATAATTCATTCAGTCATTCAGTCTGGTGTAAAATAAAATCAAAGGGGGGCGGTAATGGGTATACAGATCTATGAGAACTCTGAGATTTATGGAGGGTTTGGGAATACACACAGATGTAAGTGCAGAGGAGAAAAAAAAAACCTCAGCATAGTCACTACAGTGGAAAAGTTAGAAAATACTAGTTTCAGAAAGGTAGTGAATGTCTACAATAGTTTTCCCCTGTGGAAAGAGAGTCTTTCTTTGAAATTCAAGACATTGTCAGACACCAAAATTTCAGATTCTGATTGAATTGATTACAGTTAGTGAAAAGCAATAAGTATATGTATAAACCTGTGCCAGATTTATTTACCTTTTATTTAAAAAAATAGGTAATTTTGATTCTGTTTGGAGAAAGTAGATGAAATGGACATCTCTTAGTGTTTAAACTCTCACTGTTAGGATAGATATCACTTACCTGTTTATTTTTCCAAATAATTATCTGGTCTGAGTCCTTGCAGATGATGTCCTCTTTTCCTGTGATGAATGTGAAAAATTATATTGCTGGTGTACCTCTCAACTGTTGCTGATTTCCAAGGACGTCCCTGATTTAGACTCCAAAATTTCTCTCTTTCCCTCTTAATCCCTCCTAAACTGGTGACGCTTGTAGGAAAGGTGGTGAATTATACTCAGTAAATAATAGCAGTAAATAAGAGTTATAGATTTCTTTTATTTCACAAAAGGTATAGTAATTAACATTCTTTTATTCTGTCAATGTCTCAAGTTAATAGTATTAATATTTTAAAAATGCCCATGGCCTGATTGTCCCTGATTTTTTTCTGGATTTGTCTCTGATTCTTTTGAAATATGTCCCTAATTATTTGAGAGCTAAGATTGCTGATAATTTGAAATAGCAATTACTTGTGTACCTGGTATGTCTAAAGAAAATTCCTAACAAATAATCAACTTTTGCATATTGACCCCACTCATTTGTAAGTGTCACAAAACATAAAGCAAAGAGGAAAATAAACAATGCTGTCTAATATTAGGTACATTTACTTTATTAATATTTGTGCAAATATCTGCTATATTTTATATGTATCAAAGTGCATTAAATAACATTAAATTTACCTAAAATAATTTTTGCTACAAACTGACCATTCAATTGCATTTGTAACGCTATGCAATGTGTTACTTTGTAAAGTACAGTTATTCTGAAATGCAACTATTCAAGTTTGCTATAAACATACTTATTAGTAATATATACTCAGTACAATTCAAATCAGTGTGCAACAGTAATTCTATACATTTATACTGTGCAGTCCAACTCGGAGTGGTTTCTGAGTCAGAACTTTAACATCTCTGTCTTTCAAAAAGAAATATGTCATCTTAATTTTTGTCTTGCTTGTTTGCTCTTCACTTTCTCCTCGTCCTACCAGGTGTGACCACACTAGGTTCAATAGTTGTTGAATATGCATACTTTCATGCCCCTGTGATACCTCGTGGGCAGACATGTTTCACACTGGAGATAAAATATTGTCATCCCATGCCAGGGACTCCACTAGGGGCTGCTAGGAGAGTGAGCAGTCATACACTTTCCTCCCCTCCAAGATGGTGAGCAAGCTATTATCTGTCACTATCATCTCCCATTCCCTTCCAGTACGCCAACTGTCATCTCCCATTGCCCTCCAGTACGCCAGCTGTCATCTCCCATTCCCTTCCAGTACGCCAGCTGTCATCTCCCATTCCCTTCCAGTACGCCAGCTGTCATCTCCCATTCCCTTCCAGTACGCCAGCTGTCATCTCCCATTGCCCTCCAATGCACCAGCTGTTATACAGAACTGGATAATCAGTGGCAGAGGCAGTTGCCCTTTTATGCTACAACATTGTTTTGTTTTATTATTGTTTTGCACATAGTTTATGCATTGATTACATGTCAACTTCTCAAGAATCTTACCTTGACAGTATGGCACTGCTGTTGTGCTGCATGTACTAGTTTGATGTCTAACCTTTCTTGTAGCTAGTGTGGAGAAAGCAAATTATCTAACCTTCTCAAATCAGCATTTTCCTCCCATGGAAAATCATACTGTATGAGTGGGGAAATGTGCAAAGCTGCAGGAATGAGTGTCTCAAAAATGATGCAGCAAGCACTCAGAAAGATTCATAATAAGGCACATAAGGAGCATCTTAAGTGAATAACAATGAGACATTTTGAAGCTCTGTGACAAAAGTCACCTGTGTAGTATAAAAATGCAAGCATTATGTCAATCTTCAAAGCTGCTGAAAAAATTAATATGCAGATCTAATCAATCCACAAGTATATTGCATATACCACCTATATTGGTGCATTCCCTACGAACACACTCATACCATTTACTTTTATATTCATCCAGTAAAGAAAAATAACACAGTCTGTCACACTGTTTTGTGACACCACAGGTAAAAGTCTTCAATAATAGTCCTTCATGGCAGTGATAATTTATCAATTTTCCTGCAATCACAGTAAGTTAGTGGGAAGACAGATGCTGGTCTCACACAGCATGTCTTCTCTTCTATATTTTCACTTGCATGTTCACCACCAGAAACAGTTAAAACCACCAGACAGTTAAAGGAAAGCATCTCCAAACAAGCGATATCAGATTAGCGGATCAAAAGAACCCCCTGATGAAACACATACAAGAGAATTTGGGACAAGGTTTTCATTTCAGGGTGTTAGAAGTCATGGAGATGGACAGTAGAGGAGGTGATATTGACAATGCCACTAAATTAGTAGAGTTGTCATAGATTGGAAGACGACAGGCACATAGATTTCCTGGTCTTATCACAAACTATCCGCTTAAACCAGTATAAAAGGGAGGAGGCTGAAAAGGCATCTCTGATTGGTCAAATTCACTCTTGAATGATGTTTTATCAATGGAAGGCATTGGCCTCTGTTTCTAATATTGATTGGTTTATTTTTCTTATATATTACTGGCTTTCTACTTTTGTAGTATATGTGGATCTGAAGAAGAATCATTACAAGCTCCGGAAGTGCTTATCCTATTTTAACTTGTTTTTGTTTTACTAAAGAGTGGTTTTACTACCTATTAAGTCATAACAGCTTTCTGGATTTTATCATTATACTGAGCTAATCTGGCTCTGGCTGTGGTGGCTGTGTTGGTTTTGTACATTATTTGGTTCTCATTCCAACACAGTGCTTTAGTGGGAGGCTTCCTATTTCTTGCTTTTATTGTTTTTTATCATTTGGAAGCATGACTACACATGGAAAAAGGGACACAAAGTGAAGTAATTGAGTTGGAGTATTGCCCATACTCTATACGGAGTAGTAGAGAGGTGAATGAATTGTATTCAATTGGTGTTCATGGACTGGGAGACCCACCCCACACACAATGGTATACTGGCAAAAAGGATTCTAATAAGAGTTTGTTATGTCTAGTAGTAAATCCTTTACTGTGTCTGAATTTTAATACTGAATATCCACGAGATACTGATAGTGAGGTGGATTTACACTCTTTTTATCATAAAGTTAAAGAACCTGAGAACCGTTTTTATGAACTGAAATGGTTAGATTGGCAATTCCTCCATTTGGAGGAGTGCCTTCACCATGAGATTTTTCCAAAAGGGTTGCGGGTATTAGTTATGCCCACGCAAGGTCACACCCACCCAGAATTATTGAAGAGATGGCAAATGTTAAATCTGGAAACAAGTTTCAGCTATATGAAACTCTTAATAGAATACTTTGAACCAAGAGAGTGGGAATTAGTTTCTTTAATAGAACAGCAGCAGAAAGAATTTGAAAATAAGTATAATTCTGAGCTGCATACAAGTAAGTTGGATGACGTTTATTTTAAGGTTTTTCTATATGATAGAAGATTGGAGCTGGTGAAAACTAAGAAGTTGCTAAGAGATTTTATGGATTTTCACAATGGCAATGTATTTGTGTGGCAAAGGAGAAGAGTAAATGCAAAAGCTGAAAAGACGGAAATAGATACTTCTCAGGTTAATGAACAACAGAAATGAAGGACCCCTATGAATTTGAATAGGGAAACAATTTTTTTATGTATGATCTACTACATTGAGAGATACGATGGATTCAGGACCAAATAAACAAAATGAAACCCTTGCACAGAGCACCATGGGAGCTAGACAAAAGGTGAACTCTTCACTCCCATCATTTTTTTCAGCACTACCTCTACAGGTCACAGAGGTTTGGAACATGAGGGATGTGAGGTCAATAAGCAGAGGAAGGAAAACAAGAAAGAACCTCTCAGAAGGAGAGTAAAACAGTAGTTAAAGGGACTGATAGCAACTTGGTTTTTAATCTATCAGATTTTAAATTGAATGAATTGCACCTTAAGGTCTTGACTAGAAGACTTAATTTTATTCCAGCTGCAAGTTCAGTGTTAATTGATATTATTTTCAGCCTAAAGATGTTTGGTAGGGAAGTCATGTTGAAAACTATATATAAAAGTACTAATTTTGGAGAAAATTCCCCTTCATAAACCCAAGTACTTAAATTCCACAGAATAAAGCCACTGTGGATACCTTTATTAATGTTTGTGAGTGAGACATCATCCTTCTCCAATCAGGAACTCAACATTGCTTTTATAACATCAGTAAAGAAAAAATGGAAGCTCTAAAGGAAACACAGAATAACATGGAATTATTCATTAGACCTGCAGATAAAGGAGGAGCAGTGGTACTGATGAATAGAGCGGACTACCGGATGAAAGTCCTAAGATTATTGGAAGAAGATAATGCCTATGAACTTATCACTAAGGGACAAGTAGAAAAAAGAAGTTTCAGTGAGACATACCTTATGTGAGAAGAATATCTCTACTGAATTTTTTGACTATCATAATGTGATTTATCCCGTGATACCAAATTTTAAACGTTTACATAAGGTACACAAATATTCAAATGATCCACCTATGCCCCCAACTGTGGTAGGAGCTGGATGGGCCACTGAACCGGCATCCATATATGTGGAGCATCAGCTGAAAGAAATTCTTATACTGGCACCTGCGGTCATGAAGGATACTCAGCATTTTGAGATCTTTGTACCAGTATATGAAGAATCAGAATGAGGTGAAGAGCTATTTATTAGTGATTATGGATATCCAAAGTCTCTTCACCATAATACCCAATCAGTATGGATTGGAAGCACTTAAAAATATTTGGAGAAAGTCAGTGGATATGATTCCAGCAAAATTGATTTGATCCACACCCTTATGGAAATGGTGCTGAAATATAATATATTTATGTTTGAAGAACACGCTTATTTACAGCAACATGGGGTGGGGAGAGAAACACAGTGTGCCAACAGTTATGTGAATATGGTACTGGCACATTGGGAAGACACCTATATATTGTACAACAATCCTTTTAGTATGCACTTGAAACTTTATAAATGATTCATGGATGATGTTTATATCTTATGGGAAGGTGACACAGAACAACTACAAACATTCCAAGTTTAGAGAATACCACAAACTTTCTCAAATTTTCACTGAAATATGATCAGACCACTTTGGATTTTTTGGACATTAGGTTACAACAAGTTACTAATGGTGAGATGCACACTAGCCTTTATAGGAAAGATTGCTGGAAGAATAATATTCTCCCAAGATCCAGTATGCCTCCTAAACATATACATACTAACATCATAAAGGGACAATTTTTAAAAACATCTGGACTTCACACTAGAGAGCAGGATTTTAAGGAAGCCATTCAAGTAATGGGAAATCATTTTCTTTAGAGGGGTATGAAGTGGAATATATGTGAGATTACATATTAAGGAAGAAATCACCAGAAAGGAGACTGTATTTATTTAGAAATGAAGTGAATGATGTCTACACTCAGCAAAAGAGGACATGAGACCTAAGAATGATTTGCACTTATTCAGATGATAAGAAGTATATAGGTGGTGTGATAAGGGCCAATTGGAAGACACTTACATCTGATGAAGACCTTAGGAGAGTAGTGCAGGATGCATCTCTCATTGCTTTAAGGAATAATCGGAATCCAACGTGGATTTTGTGTAATGATCTTAACAAGAAGAGTACCATTGTTTCAAACCGCAAGGGTACTCACCCTTATCGCAGATGTACAAGTTTTAGATATATTTCAACGGACCAATAATTTATACATCCCACTCAAAGAAAAAAGTATGTTTTTAATTTTTATGCAGACAGCACCACCGCAAATGTTATATATTTAGCTACGTGTGACCTATGTGACTGTTTTTATGTAGGAAAAACCACCAGACAGTTAAAGAAAAGAATCTCCTAACATGTAAGCAATATCAGATTAGTGGAGCAAAAGAACCCCCCCTGATGAAACACATACAAGAGAATTTGGGACATGGTTTTTATTTTAGGGTGTTAGAAATTATGAAGATGGACAGTAGAGGAGGTGATATTGACAATGCTACTGAATTAGCAAAGATGTCATAGATCAAAAGACGACAGGCACATACATTTCCTGGTCTTAACATGAACTATTACCTTAAACCAGTCTTAAAAGGGAGGAGGCTGAAAAGGCATCTCTGATTGGTCAAATTCACTCTTGAATGATGTTTAATTAATGGAAAGTGTTGGCCTCTGTTTTTAATATTGATTGGTTTATTTTTCTTATATATTATTGACTTTCTCCTTTTATAGTATATGTGGATCTAAAGAAGAATCATTACAAGATCTGAAAGCGCTTATCCTGTTTTAACCTGTTTTTGTTTTATTAAATTGTGGTTTTACTACCTATTAAGTCTTAACGGCTTTCAGCATTTTATTGTTATACTGAGCTAATCTGGCTCTAGCTGTGGTGGGTGTGTTGGTTTTGTACATTATTTAGTTTTCACTACAACACAGCACTTTAGTAGGAGGCTTCCTATTTCTTGCTTTTATATAGCTATAGATATAGATATTGATATATGTGTGTGGCATGAATAAATTGAGACTACATTCTGATTTGTTGTTTGCCATCATATGATTTTATTTAATTTTCTGTGTGAATGTAATCACTCATTTTACACTGAGAAACAGCTAGTCTTAAAAGCTTAGTTATTCTTTTCTGAATAGTTCTGGAAACTTTGTTGGACTAGTAAAATTTAGTAGATTTGGCACTCCCATTTGTGCATTTCCCTTGCTTGTGCAAATTCCCATGCCTGACTGAAGCTGGCTGATATGTTTTCCTTCTCTTTTAATATAGCCTTGCTGGTGAATTTGCAACTGAGAGATTATTCTGGTATCCAAGATGCCCTAGATGGAGAGTACTTTCATTAAGTTCAATTAAAATGTAGACCCTAATGTTGCGTCTTCTATAAGCAACTATTCAGTGCCCCTTTTAACATAGACAACTAACTGTCAAGTACTGTGTTGTTTTTTATCAGCTCAAAAGCTAAATCGCTTTCCCTTATATCAGCACCAGATTAGTGATGAAAATAAAGGAAAACCTATCAGATACAAAAATAGACACCTTGTATGGAATATGCTTTATGCAGTGTGTCTAATCCTAATTCTAAGTGGAAATGCATAAGCATCACTGATGTCATTTGTGAAGCATGTTACATGTAAGTGCACCCCCTGCATCTCATTTAGATGCAATTACTAAGTACAGTGTTGTTAGAAACCCAGAGGAAACTGCATATGCTTAGAACTCAGTTTGCATCCATTAAATGATTACTTTTATTACCAAAAAACCCAAAACAAAGAGAATATGGATAAAGAAATGATAGCTAAAGTTGATGATTGTTCCAATGTTTGCTTAGAAATTTCAAGCACAAGAAAAAATCTTCCAACTGCTCATCTGAATTGCAGAAAGCACTGGAATTCTTTAAAGAACTTGAGATAAGAGAAAAAGAAGAAAGAACCATAAAGCCAGAGGAAATTGTGCTCGGTGATTAAAGAAAGAACAAATTATTATGCTAGTTTTGTATTAACATCTAAACAATAAATGAAAACACTGACCATTGTCTGGGGGAGGGCATTTCCTTTCTTATTGAATTAACATGTGTAAGAGTGAACTGGCAGTTGAAATAGAAAACCAAAGAAAAAGACTGATAACTTTGAAAACAAATCCCAGTGACTGAATCTGAACATGATAAGCATTCCAGAGCAGATGCAGGACAGCAAATTGAGGACTTAGTGTCACAGACTGGGGATGGAAGGACAAGGGACAGAATGTGGGATGAGTCAGTATTCCCTCAACATGGCATGCCTTCATTTATGGGGAATCAAAGATGCAGTGCTCAGAGGAGAGGAAATAAATAGTTTCTTCCATGGACAATAATATAGTAAAACTGTACCTGATTACAGGAACAGACAGTCACTACTCTGCACATCTAGTTTTACACAAGATGGACATATCAAAAGGTTAAGGAATAGCCCCAATTTAGAGGGACCCTGTCTTGGATGGCACATCCAGCCATCTTTGTGATATGGCAAGGACACACTGTTCCATGGTCAGTCTTTGGGAGAATAAATGACTGTGGAGTCCTTGTCAGAGAGAATAGGTTGCTAAAGAAGTATATGGTAAGGGTGAAACCAAAAGCATGTGAAAAAATGGCAGACCAAAGGATATTGAACAGCCAATCATATATCATATTCTATAGTCACCTGAGGACAAGGGAATGAGATAAAATGAGTATTGGAAGAAACCAGTTGCCAAAGCGAAGGACCACAGACAAGAAGATGAATCTGTAACTTCTAAGGGTCAAATGAGGACAAAAGAAACAGGCCAACCAGGATGCACCAGAGGGCCAGAATAATGATGATAGGCTGGTCTAGGAAAGAAATGTTGTAAGAATGTAGCACACAAAAACACCAAAACAAGTAAACTAAAACCAGGACTAGACACAGAAACAGTGATGAAGAATGGAGACTGAGTCAGGGCTTCTCTTGAGAAAGAGATAAAGAAAAAGAATAATCTGGCATGCAGGAGATCATGGAAAAAATCCAGAAGTATGACCGAGGCTATATGGGCATCATGCACATGAGAGGCAAAGTCGGAGGAACAAGGAGCAGAAATGTGAAAGGGTGGCTTACAAGGAAAGGTCAAGGGAAATTAATGCTGCAGGGAGCAGCAGAAGCAGGTGAATTAGTTTCATTTTAAGGGCACAGAAGGGAATGGATACAATGAATAATGAAAAATAATGAAATGCTTAAATAACATTTTCCTAGTTTTTTAATGTTGACAGCTCAAATAACAGAAGTGTGTCGAGTGTTTGAAGACAGAGGGTCAGAAAAATAGGAGCAGAATAGGAAATTGCATATTTACTCCTTGGCATGTAGAGGTTATATATTTTGGTTAAAATGATGGAACTCAAGAAATGTTTATATAAAAGCAATGATCTGGATCTAGGGCAGGATTTGAAGGCATATAGGAGACAAATCACTTAGATGGCATATAAATATAAATTAAAGAAAGAAGGTCATTAAACTGCTACATGATATAAGAAGGGTCTCAAAAAAATGAGTGTGGGGGAATGGGAAATGTGGATGGATACACTACAGCAGTGAAAATGGAAGAGGGATGTAGACAATCAAAGAAGAAAAGTAGAGAAGCAAATAGCACAATAACAGTATAATAAAATGGGCAAGGGGATGTTTACAAGTGAGAAGAAAAAACAGAGTTTGTATATAAAAAACAAGCTTAAATGTGGGTACAAGAGAGGGAAAAGGTTTGAGGGACACTAAAGTTCAAGCATAAAAATGGGAAAGGGGTATGAGTGGAAGGAAACAGTTCTTCAGAGTCAGTGCCAACACAACAGAATTAACAAAATCATTAATGAATACGTATCAATAAAATAATGTGCATCAGAGAATGGACACAGTCACTGAACTGCGAAATTTTATTTTGCTGTGCGTTCTGATGAAGAATAAGGTACAGACCCAGGAATATGAAAAAGTAAAATTGAATGAATAGGGATGAAGAAGGGTGCGAGTCAGGAAGGAGATATAATTAGAAGGGAAATGGATTGCGGAAGCAAATGTCATAAGGGGGGGTAAAACGGAAGGAGATGAAATAGAAGAGATCATGAAATATAGTAACAGGGAAGTGGGGAGCAGAATGCTGGCTGAGGCATATTAACTGGGTGCAACACTAACCCCAAGAGGAGATGAACACTGGTTGTGTGGCCAAGGGGAAAGGATTTGACTCTGTACAGGTCGGAGAGGCGTAACTCTCAAATGTCACGATTTTGACTAAAGATTTAGCTCTATTTCTCTTAATCTCTCCTAAAACTGGTGACTTTTAGAGAAAATGTTTTAAATTACTCTTAATAAATAATGACATCAATTAGAATTACATATTTTTACTTCAGAAAATATATATTACTTTACATTCTCTTATTCAATGTGTCAAGTTAATAATATTGATAATTTAAAAATGTTAGAAAAACACAGCCAGCTACAGCTGAAGATATCAAAAGAAAAACACCACAAACAGCAGCAGTTGTTTATAAAATAATTTTAGTAGCACCAAAACACCATCTGGTACCTCGGCCTTTTCGCCTTCAGGGAAACATCTTAGAGTCCACTAACTCCATAAATACAAGGTGAACCCCACATTCAATAATTAATTAATTGCATATGGTTGGGAGGATGGCCTAATGGTTAAAGTGTTTGCCTTACAAACATCAGGTACAGGGTTTGAGTCTCACAGGGGATAATTGGCTAGGCTTAAAATGGCTCACAAGGGCAATTAGCCTAGTACTAATCTATGTGGGTGGGTGGCCTAATGGTTAAGGTGTTTGCCTTACAAACACAAGGTACAGGGTTTGAATCTCACAAGGGATAATTGGCTAGGCTTAAAATGGCTCGCAAGGGCAGTTAGCTTAGTACTAATCTATCTATCTATTAAATTCTTAAAGTGCACAAAACCTATTATACAATGCATACTTCTTCCTTTGCTACTAAACAAATGTTACTATATTTTATTCATCAAATAAATACCCTATACATATTTAAATATTCTTATATACTAATATAGTAATAACTTTATTGGTATTTGGCAAGGAGCACATAAGTCATTGGACTGTTTAGCCTTGTATATCTTATGATCCTATAAGGAAGAAATAGGGATCATTGCATATTATGTTTGGGGTGAATACCCCATCCATTCAAAATGAGGAATGGATCAGAAGTTGGAAGGAAATAGGGACCACATTCTTAAGTGAAGTAATAAAAATGAAGGTCAGAGAAATCAGTAAGTTGAGGATGAAAGCACAAAGTCCTATGGACAGTATTGATGTTTATGTTGCCAAATTAAAGACAAAATTGTAGTTAGTGTAGTTAGAATTGGGGTGGGGCATATATTATGTCAGTAGTGCCACTATCTGATGGGCTAATTATAGTCAGTTGGTGATTTATTTTATATTTATTCTATTCATTTAAAGATTTTCATTCAAATATGAACTAATTTTGCTTCTAGTTGATTAATTTAGGTGGGCAGTATTGTTTTTGGAATGTTGCAAGTATATGATTTGTGTAAGTGGAAGTTTTTTTTCTTTACACTGAAATTAATGAAAAATACAGCTCATGTTTTACTTTACTTTTATTTTGTTTTGCTTTCTTAAATCGTAGGTGAAGATTTGGGTTTGCAACATTGTCTAAGGAGGGCTATTGTACATAGTTCCTGTCTTTTGTGTATATTGTATTAACACTTATATAAGTTTTCATAATTATCTTAAATATGTGGGTGTAGGGGAATTTAAGTGACACTGATGGTATGCCAAGGAGTTGGATAAATTCTTCTAGATGTACCAAGAGTTTAGATAAACTTTTGATGATATGCCAAAAACATAGATAAAGAAAATTATCCACATAGTATGCCAGATACATCTTTTAATCTCACCCTTTATCTGGGGTCTACTGTTAAGATAAATAAGTGTGTGTGTGTGTGTGTGTGTGTGTGTGTGTGTGTGTGTGTGTGTGTGTGTGTGTGTGTGTGTGTGTGTGTGTGTGTGCGCACGCGCGCATGTGTGTGTGTGTGTGTGTGTGTGTGTGTGTGTGTGTGTGTGTGTGTGTGTGTGTGTGTGTGTGTGTGTGTGCGTGCGCGCACATGTGTGTGTGTGTGTGTGTGTGAAGACATAAAGCTAGGAAATGGCAGTTATGTAGGCAGCCTATGGAAACACCACTGCCCCTAATACAAGACATTCATTTGTGACAAGCTACATGGCTGCACAAAATACTATGGGCTGAAAGCACAAGTACTGTTAGCTCCTGGTTTCCATACATACAATGTTATGCAAACAGTACTATAGTTTATTATCATTCCAATACCACTGTGAGTTGATCTAAGCTACAGTGATGTGGCAAACAGGCCTCATCTGATACTGTCTTCTTCCTCCATTCCTCAGACATCTCCATCCACACTTTGTCCTGTGAATGATGGCCTGAGCTAGCAAGCATGGTCATTTATATCAGATATTAAAGATATGTTGCCTAACCCCTAGCTGCCCCGTACCAGTGTTTACATTTATAGCCATACGCCTTAGCTTATTACAGCTAATGACCATTTATAATGAAAATTAGGTGGTGTAAATACACAGGGACTTCATTAACATTGCCTGTTTTAGAACTGCTCTTTAGTGTGACAAAAAAGTATAACATTGGGTGGAGAACTTCATTTCTGTTGAGATACAACATAACACTGTACTGACTCACCGATTTCTCTGTTACCTGTTACATCTTTCCTGGTGATGTGATTCTTTTTCATCATGCAGTTTATTTCAATAATAATGCAAGTCATGTTAAACATGATATTTTGTCAACCCCAAGTGTTTGGACAATGCTACTATAGCAAGTAGACGTCTGCCTACTCCGCCTGTCTAAAGTGCCGTCTGCTTGACGTCTGAAGAGAATACATTGCACTGAATATGTTCTCATTCTGTATTTGGCATTGCTCATTTCTTGGGTCACTTGTTCCCCTAGCAATGTTGGGGCTTCAATACACTGCACTGACCTTGTGGAAACTGGCCCTGTGCCTTTGCCATGGCATTCTAGTCTTTATCACACAAATCCCTCAGCCCCACCCCCCACCCCCACCCCACTGGCATAGCAGTGCACCCCTCCCAGTATTCTTAATATCTGTTTCTTCTGACAAATATAATGATTATAACCTTGAACTCCATTTATACGTCTTGTTCCTTCATCTCTTAGAATTTGTTGTCATTCATGTCTTTTTTAAGTATTTTATTTTATTAATCTTGGTTGATGATGTTACTGTTATTCCTAGATCTTTGCATACCACCTTTTCCACAAGTGACCCCTCCAAAACAAAATACAGGTACTGTTTATGGCTCATTTGGCAGACTTTTGCTTCTCTGTTTTATGTGTCTTTCTGTTTACATGATAACAGGCCTACTTGCCCACTCCTTCAGCAGTAGACTCAGTCAGGTTAGCTGATTTTGTGTATATTATCTCACTGTTACCCCCTGTATAGTCCTGCCTTGTCTTGTTTTAATAAGGCTAGCTCAGTATAGGAACTCCGAAGTCTCACATTCAGGAAACAGTATCTCTGTGAAAGCAATTCAGTGTAAACCTTTTTTGCATTCTCACTGCAACCTCTGCAGGGGCTTTGGCTCATTTTGACCCATTTCCCTAATTGCTGTACTCCTGACCAAGAATTTGATTTGTTTTCATTTATATAAATGAATGATTGCCTGTGTCATAAGTGATAATACAATAAAGATGTTTTGTTTATTTTGCTTAGAAAAAAATAATGTTATCAGTGCTGTTTCAAACTGTGGTGGTGGTGCTGCGGTAGTGTTCTCACCTCACAGTTAGATGTTGTTAGATGTTGTCCCGTTCGATTCTCAGTTAGAGCGTCTTCTGTGTGTCGACATGCGTGAATGGGCGTTCCTCCATTGAAGGTTGTGCATCAGGCCCGGCAAGTCGGCATGTAAAAATCTACTGCCAATCAATAGCGGACCGGAGTTCCGCTGTGGCGACCCCCCTGAAAAGCCGAAAGACACAACAAGTGTTGTTTCAAACACAGCTATGTGAAAGTTAAAGAAAAATAAATGATTGATTATGTAATCAGAAAGATGCAATGTGGATTTGAGTGCCTGCAGTAAAAACTGAAGAAGTTGAACATCCTGTGTATATATGATTACGAAGTGTTTTATAGTTGTCAGATACTTGTATGACTGTTCTTCTGCGAATTTGTCTTTTTCAAGCTAGTGCTTTAAAGGAAATATTAAATATTTATACTGCTGTGTCTGTACATTAAACCAAAGTAGTGTTTACACTAACATCTACGTCTGTCTAGTGGGAATTTTTTCCCTCATGCGCTGCTTGCCTTGTCTACATAATTCTGGCTTAACCTGGTCTCTTCAGAATTGACAGTGGATTTCCACACCTTGCAATCAAGTCAGCTGTGGGTTGCAAATAATCGGCTCAGATTGGCACACTGCCAGTAAACTCCCTTGCTCACTAAATTTCTAAATTAGATGTAAAAGAAAACTTTTCGTGAACAGAAAAAATAGTTGTTGATCTCTCAACTTTTTTGTCTCTAAACAAATAAGCATTCTGAAATAATACACTGTAATATGGCATGTCAAAAGTGAATTCACAGCTTTTTTAAATAAGTTTTCTTTTCAAAGCACCAGGAATAATAGTTCTGGGTCATCCCTTAAGGCCCTATTTTAGGATGGTGTGTGTGGAGCAAGGGGCAGGATAAATGATTTTCAGAAGTTCTTGTCTTCTGGGTGAGAGGACAATAGTCATTACAATTTCTTATGGTTCCTTCTAGAATACCAGATTGACTAATGCTGAAAAGTCAGTGTATGCTTATATAGATACTGAAATTCAGTTAGCAGGATTAGAAAAGGTTTATCATATGTACTACAATATAGCATTCACAGTGCTGGGCAGTATTTGCAAGTGACCATTCATTAAGCAACAAAAGAGAAAAACA